>NW_022109325.1:973577-991219 GCF_000313985.2 Echinops telfairi
AAAAAAAAAAAAATAGAAAGGGTTCCAGATGTAGAATGCTCTCCAGCAGAGCGCCTGGTGATTTCTAACTGTTGAACTTGCAGTCAGCAGCCGGATATACAACCACCATGCCACCAGAGGTCTTTCAATAAATACTTAAGATTTGAAAACTTGAGGTAAAGATTCCAATTTTTGAAATTTTGTGCATATTAGAATAAAAATCATTTATATCCTTACCATTTTCTCATAGAAAGAACACAGTTTAGAAATCTTAATAGAACTTAAGATTTTACTCAATAAACATAAGGAGAAATGTATAGTTGACCACTGAACAACAAAAGTTTGAACTGCACAGCCCATTGAAAAGGGAATCCCCTACCAATTGCTATGCAAATATGGCTATTAAATTTACTGTGGGCTAATACAAGACAAACGAATCTGTCTTAGAAGAAATATGGTCAGAGTGCTCTATACAGGCCAGGATGGTGAAACTTCATCTTGTGTATTTTGCACACATCATTAAGAAAAACTAGTCCCTGGAGAATAACATTATGCTAGGTAAAGTGGAGCGGCAACAAAAGAGGGGGAGGGTCTCAATAAGATGGATTAACATGGTAGCTGCAACAATGGGTTCAAGGATAGGAACAATTGTGAGCATGACACAAGACTGAAATTGTGCTTCTTCTGTTGTGTATGGTCTTCCTGTGGGTCATCACCCACTCAGTAGCACCTAGCAACAACATGGCAGTGAACTCAGTATAGCGATGGGCTGTTCACGCACACAAGATGAGCATCACACCACATTTTGTACAGTTGACCCCACTGGCCATCCACCCAAAGCAAACCCACTGTCATTGAGTAAATCCATTAAGATGAGGCTGACAGCCTCATCTTTCTCCTATGTAACAGCAGGTAATGGGTCATTGTCATGGGAACGTGAAAAGAAAAAAAAAATCCACTAATAGCTGTACCTGAGTATGCCACTTCAAATCTATGTTGTCCACCTATCAATGTATAAGTTATATATGGATTTTCAACTGAAAGAAAAGTGGCTTCTCCAACATTGTTGTAATTTTCTTGAATTTCACTGGAGATAGACCACTGGAAATAAATCACCATTTTTCTTAGCTAGCTATGATTATTTTTACTACCAATATTATATCATATGAGGTACATCATTATGAATATATTGATATTCCAGAGCAATTCAAATTCCAAGAAATTAAACAACATTTCACCTCTGTTTTGCAAAATAGAAATATCAATGTTTTCATTGCCTCATCTGTGTGTTTGCCTGTGTATGTGAGGTAAAATGTAGCTATTCTAATCTATTGGAAAAAAAAATTGTAAATAAAAATAAACCATCCTGAAGTAACCAACAGAGGAAAAAGAGAAAAAAGTATCCCTCCCTTTAGCCCAGTGTTCAAATGTGATCATGTCCATTACTTTCCACTTCTTCTCTTCCTGTACTCCTCTCTTCCTCTCTCCCTATTTCCCTGCTTTCTGGCACACTCACTCATTTGCTTTCTGTCCTTTTTCTCCCAAAGTGTGAACTCCAACAATAGCAGTATCTGAATAATATAGTGAGTTAATAGAAATGCACTTCTCCATCACCAACATAAAGAGTTTCAGAAAATCGTGTGGTGGAGCCCAGGAATATGCATTTTTCCATTTCTTCCAATTGATAGTGATTAAATATAAAGATTGAGAAGCATTTCTTTATTGCTTTATTATTATCATCTATGAAAGGTGTGTGTGTGTAATTATTCTTTGGCTAGTTCAATTAAAACCAAACCAAACTTACTGTCATCAAGTTATTTTCAACTCATAGTGAGTTTCAGAGGCAGTAAACATTTAGGGGATCATCTACTCCTATGAAGTAGCTGGATTTGAACCACCACGTTGTGGTTAGCAATGCAATACTTACCCATCAGTGCCACCAGGGCTCCAGGTCATATTATTTATTGTTGTTAGTCACAGTTGTGTGAGGTGTGTCTCACAGTGACCTTATATTGTACCACCTTCAAAAAGTCCTATTGTTGTTGTTAGATGCCATCAAGTTGGTTCCGGTGCATAGTGACCCCTTATACAACAGAATGAAACACTTCCTGGTCCTGCTTCATCATCACAATGGTTGTTATGTTATTATGTTTGCAGCTATTGTGGAGGCTATTGTACGAATCTCAGTGAAGGTTTCCCTCATTTTTATTGACCTCCTGCTTTATCAAACATGCTATCCATTTCTAGCAATTGTGGGGGGGAAAGCCACTCAAACCCCTTTAGAAAACAGCAGCAGCAAAGCTCTTAAAGTGAAAAACATCATAAAAGAAAATGAAATTCAGAACATGAGTCTTAAAGGCAATGGTGTACTTGTCCACAGTTTTTCTACTGCCATATGGCCTATCAGAAAAGTTTTGAAAACTGTCTAGCATGGACAATCTCTGAAAGTTCTAGACTCTTAAATGTTTGTCACTCTGCTGGCCACAGATAAGCATATTCTGCATCATGGGATACTCATCTAATTTGTAAAGCTCTTTCAAGTGCTTAACAGCCACTGTAGACTAAAATTATGCTGACTGCTGATTAAGTGGGGCATGGTGCTTAGAGACAAAATGCTTTCAAAACTGCCTTGATAATCAGGCAAAAATGAAAAGAGCTAAATTACGTCAATTATTGTAACTGAACACTTTCAGACTGATACCAAGGGAGTTGCACAAATGTTAAACTCTAAGAAAACTGGTTATAGCCCTTGGCATAAGTCAATAAGTAAACTTGACGGCAAACTATCAGTGTTAGAACTCAACACACCCAGATGACTCCAGGTCACTGGGTGGTATGTCCCAACAATGAAATGCCAAAGTGCAAGTGCTGCAGGTTGTATATAATTTCAAGTATTCTTAACAAAAATTATTAAAACTAAAACTCGTGATTTTGTAAGTTTCCCACCAAAAATGGTGATTTCATAGATCTACAGCAAACATTCTACTATATCCTAGATGTTTTTAAAAAGGAAGAAAAGAAACTTTCTAAATGTAGATCCAAGAGGAGTTAGAAGTTAAAAAAAAGAAAATAAAAAAAAAAAAAAGAAATTTAAGATACTAACCCAGAATTTCAGTATCTCAATTGTTGTTATTGCTCGGTCTCATCAAATAAGCTCTGACCTACAGTGGCCCTGTACACAACAGAACTAAACACTGCACAGCCCAAGCCTTCCTAATTTTTCCAATGTCCACGCCTATCGATGCAGCCAATGTGTCAATCCATCTCGTCTAAGGCTTTCCTCTTTTTTGCTGTGCCACTAACTTTTCAAGCATGATGTTCAAGGTTGTTAATAAGCCTCCAGGGCCTGGTCTCTCCTGACAACATGTCCAAAGTAAGTAAGATAAAGTCTCCTCATCCTTTCCTCCAAGGAGCACCCTGCCCTTACTTCTTCCAAACAAATCAGTTTGTTCTTTTAGAAGTCCATGGAACTTTAGATAATCTCCCCAAAACCAAAATTCAAACACATTGATTCTTCTTCAGTCTTCCTTAATGCCTAACTTTCACAAGCATATGAGGCAATGTCTCCAAGGCTTGGGTCAGGTGCACATTAGTCCTCAAAGTAACATCCCTGTTCTTCAATACCCTAAAAAGGTTTGTGCAGTGGATTTACCTAGCTAAATACATATTTTGGTCTCTTGACTGCTGCTTCCATGAGCACTGATTGTGGATGGATCCAAGCAAGACTAAATCCTTAACACTTCAACATCCTCTCCAATTATCATGATGCTATCTAATGGTCCAGTTGTGAAGATTTGAGTCTTCTTGATATTGGGTTTTAATTCATAATGAAGACTGCAATCCTTGATCTTCATCAACAAGTGCTTTAATTACTCCTCACTTTCAGCAAGCAAGGTTGTTAATAAGTCTTCCTCCAATCCTGATGCCAAATTCTTCTTCATATAAGCCAGCTTCTCTGATGATTTAATCAACATAGAGGTTGAACAAGTATGTTAAGAGGATAAAACCGTGAGGCAAACCCTTTCTGATTTTAAACCATACAATACACCCCTGTTTGTTCCCACAACTTTTTCTTTATCTATGTACAAGTTCCAAATGAGCACAATGAAGTGTTCTGGAATTCCCTCTCTTCTCAAGAAGAAATAATTCCCTTTCTTCTCAAGAAGAATAATCCACAGTTTATTATAGTCCACTCAGTCAAAAGCTTTGCATAGTCAATGAAATTCAAGTAAACATATTTCTGTTACTATCTGCTTTTATCCAAGATTCATATGGCATCAGCAATGATATTCTTTACACCATGCCCTCTTCTGAACCTAACCTCTATCTTGTAGTTCACTGCCAATACACTGCTGTAATTATTGTTAAAGGATCTTAAGTAAAATTTTGCTTCTAATAGTACTATTACATGTAATAGTAGCCTCTTATCACCATAGTACTACAACATTTAAACTAAAATGATAGAAGGCAAGGAGTCAACATTGAATAATCTAATTAAAACTAAGCAATCTAACTGGAATTCACCTTGTAAAGTATATTAGTTTCCCCCAAAAAATGGGTTCACTGAAACCCCAGAAATGATTAAAATATGCCCAAAAAAGAGCAAAAATAAATAAATCTGCAAATCAGAGCAAAAATAAAAACCAATAAGTTCAGAATTGGGAAAAATATATTTATATGTAAACGATGGAAATCAAATGGTTCAGCTATCTTTACATCATACTGAAATTACCATAAAAACAAAGTAATACTTTCAATTATCTGGATTAAAAAGTATTTCTGATTTAAAATTTTCACAAAACCAATCTTTCAAATATATGCGTATGCAAAGTCTCAAATATTTTATTTCTAATAAAATCTTCATTCAGCAGCTTCAGCATAGAGTCGCATCAATATAGTCAAGTACGAGCCATCCTAAGATATTAGAGTTCAGATTGCAAGAGAAGCTGAGAATAACTTCAAAATAGTAATGAAATGAAACCAAGGCTGTAGGTGTTTAAGGAAACAGATTGCCTGACCTGAGGAGTGGCTGTTGGATTTTAACTACTGACCCTTTAGTAAGCAGACCAGCATTTAATACAACCTGTTATCAACACTCCTTTTAAGGTAAAAGAGCACCTATGCATGATGCATTAAGTTGATAAATCAGTAGCAATGTACACATTTACTGCAGTCTACTGACATGTAAAAACCTAGATGATGGTTTATAACAGACACCTTTGTTTCAACCAGAGAGGAGGGGCAGAGACTGTTGGTAAATACTCACATCTCTGTTTGACTCTTTAAAATTTTGTTCTTGTGATACTTTTAAAAATAAGATACAAATTATACTAAAAGAAGAAAAAATCTGTGTCCAACAGAACAAGTATCTCTCCCAAATGGCAACAGTAAAAAAGGCAAACTGATTCAGCCTGCAAACAGTTCTATCCTTCATATCTTCCATTTAGAAACACAGGGTAATCTAGTTAGTGGAAAGAATGTGTATTATAGACCCAGACACTTGTATTTTCTCAATATCCTCCTGTAATTATATCATTAACTAGAAATCAAATTGTAGAAATTTAAGTTCTTTTACAAGTGGCAAATAGTAAATAATCTATTGTTTTTAGTTCCTTGTTTACATAATCCAGGTAATAAAAAGGCAGCTACAGCTTTTCAACTGATTCAAATATACCTTCCCCTTCTGTGGATTGAGGATGTTTTAAATAATTAATTCTACAATTGGTGCCTGCTATTTTTCACATTTTATCACAATGAAATATGATAATAAAAATCAAATCCTGAAAACATCAGTTTCATATTGGCACATACCCTTAGCTCAGGCATTTTCCATCCAACTTCCAAAAATAGCAAAAATTTATATGTACAAAAATAGGTCACGTGGAACTTCAGGATGGCGCCCAGGAAAGCAGCTCATACGTGAAGCTCCAATGAGTCTGTGTCCAGGAGGTCAAGTGAGAGTGCTCTGGTGAGTATAGAGTTTCTCATAAAGACGTGGGGACCTTCCCTGTCCAAGAGGTGGCCCTGTCCCACATCTGCTTTGTTCCAAACCCTGGAGATCTGAGTCCATATACCAGAGATTTCTCGCCCACTGTGCGACCTTTTTGCACCTCAGTTGCCACCCACCAGTGCCCCACCCTCTGACCTGGTCACCACCCCAGGAACCAGACAGTTGTCGTGTTGAGCTTCCCAAAGCCATGGCCTGACCACCACACAGCAACTGTACACTCATGGCTCCCACCCAGGGGAGCTGCGCTCTACTCCCACAGTTCCCCTCTTTCCACAGGGCTGGGTGGTGATTCTGCCTACAGGATCTGGTCCCTCCCTGCAGGCACCGAGGACCCCAAGGCCTAACCTGTAGCAAGTTTGATCACCTGTGACTAGGGGTACCCAGCACCAGTACCTGAGTCACCTCCACCCCTACTCAGTCGCATCTGCTGTGTCAACAGGTCATGGCTCCTGCCACTTCCAATGTGTTGCAGCTTGACGCAGCCCTGGCCTTTCACTATCCACATAGGGTGGTGCCCTCACTTCCCACCCATCATTTCCCTGGCACTGTGGCTTTTAGAAACCCCTTCCCCCCCAGCCTGTGCAGCCCACTTGCAGGCCCGCCACTTGCTCCACTTCAGTCAGAGCCACGGATTGTCCCGGACACAGTCCTTCCAGACCCTCCTGTCCAGAGTTTCACCCACTCCTCCCACCCACCACTTCCCCAGCACTGCAGCATCTAGCAGCTCCCTCCCCTGCATCCAGCCTGTCCTTTCACGCCCACCAGCAAGCCACCTTGGCCAGAGCCATGGAACATCATGGGCCAGAGCACTGGGAGCCTTCCCAATGAGGGCTGAGTGCCTGAGGCCATGGATAGGTCTGGCCTGCATCTCTTCCAGCTTGAGGATCAACGCTGCCCTGGCCCCTCCCAGCCCATGCAGCAAATGGAACAGTAGAGAGTTCATCAGCGGTCCAGAGGGCATCCTTCCCCATATCTAGCCTAGCCCTGGAACCCAGCAGGGCAGTGATGCAGTCCTGGGAGCTCCACAGCTCATGCCAGCCACACCGGCTTAGGCCCCAATGGGGCCACCACACACCCAATGGCCCCCTACTGTGCTTTCACTGTACAGGAGCTATCTACCAGTCAAACTGAGTTCCCCACAGCTGTCCCCACTGGTGCTCACAACTTCTCAATGCTGCTGACCACTGAATCACCATGGCACATGCATATACTGCAGCCTGATCCACCTCTATAGTAGACCACAGGCAGCCCTTGAAAACACCATTGCCAGTCACACAGAGAAAGAATGAAGCACCTCTTGGTCTCTCAGAAATATGCCGCCCAGCTCTTCAAAATCATCATGGAAACAACAGCATACCGCATCACTCCTAACAAGAAAACAAGAAAGCCAAATCACAACAGCAGACCTAACAACACTCAGAAAAATATGACGTGGACTTGCCACAAAAATAAAATTTCAGAAGACTGCTTGCAGTACTACAGGAGATGAGAGAAGCTACACAGACTAAGGATGCAATTATAGAGGTTATGAAGTCCACGAGAGAGGGAATGAAGTCTATGCACCAAAGGGAAATACAGGAGCTAACAGTGAAGCCGCAGAAGCTGCACACAAGATCACAGATCTCGCAAACAGACTAGAGGAAGCTGCAAACAGTATCAGTGATCTCAAAGACAATCAGGCAGAACTCAGCAAATGAGAAAGACAGTCAAACAACAATAAAAGAGGCAGAAGAAAATCTGAGATCAATGACTAATACTAATACTATGAAGAGGAATTAACATCCAAATTATTGGCCTACCAGAGCAAAACTCACCGAAGAAGTCGACAGCTAAACTAGCAAGGAAATTTCTAGAAGAAAACTTCCCCACCTTAATGAATGAGAGTCAATCACTCATATAGGAAGCAGAGAGGACATCAATTGGACCAAACCCTAGGAAGAACTCACTAAGGCACATAATAGTTAAGCTATCCAACTTTGAGGAAAAAGAGAAAATCCTAAGAACTGCAAGAGACAGGAAGACAGTCACACACACTGGCTCTCAGGAAAGAATATGCTCAAACCTGTCAACAGAAACCATTAAGAGGAGGAGAGAGTGGAGTAACATCTTCAAAAAGCTGAAAGAAAAAAATGCCTCCTCAAGAATCCTCTACCCTGCCAAATTATCTATTTAGATAGAAAGAGAGATAAGGGTCTTCCAGGACAATGAAAAACTTAAAGAATACACTGAAAGACACTCAACCCTGTGGAAGATCCTTGCTGACTCACTATGGCCAGAAGAGCAACATCCACCAAGCACAAACAGGAGAATACCATATAGCCCAACCCCAACCAGAAACAAATGGGCCGATACCAACTGCTAAGATAACATGGCCACAGAAGGAAAAGAAGGCAATAAAGAATCCCCTCACAAAGACACAGCACAGTGATAAGGGTGATAGGAAAACACCCAAAACTAAAGGCATGAGAGATCAGCAATGAATCCACAGATCTTGATAATAACTCTAAATGTAAGAGCCTTAGCTCTTACACTAAAATAAAAAGGTTTGCAGACTGGCTTGAAAAACATAACCCATCCATCTGTTGCCTGCAAGAAACATATATTAAACTCGCAGACAAGAATTAACTAATAAAAGGCTGGCGGAAGATATGCCAGGCAAACAGCAACTCAAAAAAGCAGGAGTCACAATCCTAATCTCATACAAAACTGATCTCAAGGTTGAAACCATAAAAAGAGATAAGGAGGGGCACTATATAATGCTCAAAGGATTACTTTACCAGGAACCAGTGAGCATAATATATATGCACCAATGAGAGACCCACAAAATTTGTCAAAAAAGTATTCAAAACATGAAAAATGATCACAGATTCAACAATTATAGTAGATGACTTTAATACATCTCTTTCAAAGAAAGATAGATCATTGGGAAGGAAGTTCAGCAAAGAGACTATACCGCTAACCACTACAATTAGGCAACTAGATCTGATATACATTATTTAGAGCTTTGCATCCAAATGCAAAAAAATCATATTCTACTCAAGCACGTATGGCTCATTTTCGAAAATAGACCACATGCTGGGACACAGGTAAAGCCTGAATAAATTAAAAAACATAGTGGTTATCGAGAGGTCCTTCTCAGATCACCATGCCATAAAGCTGGAGATCAATAAAAGGATGACCAGGAAAACAAGGGGAAACAATTGAAGGATGAATAATGATCTTCTGTGACATGTGTAAGTACTGACCCAGATTAGAGAGGAAATCAGAGAGTTTCTAGAAGCTAATGAGGATGAAAATACAACATATCAAAATTTAAGGGATACAGAGAAAGCAGTCATAACTTGATAACAATAAGGGCATATATGAAAAAGGATTTATGACAGATAAGCTCTCACAAATCCTCCAGCAACTACAACAAAGTCAACAGAACAATCCCTGCAATAGCAAAAGAAAAGACATAATAAAAATCAGAGCGGAGTTTAACCACTGGGAAGACAAAGGACGATGAAGAAGATTAATGCAGCAAAAAGCTGGTTCTTTGAAAGGATCAACAGAATTGTCAGCCCATGGACAACCTAACCAAAGAAAGGAATGATCAATAAAAACAATAGCCAGGATGAGCATTAAAACAGAGTGAATCACAACAGACCCTAATTAGATTAAACAGATAATCAAAAGTACTATGAAAGTCTGTGATCTAATGAATTCAACAATGTGGAAGACATAGACAAATACTTGAAAAACAATCCCTCCCTAAACTATCTCAGACAGAAGCTAAGAACCTAAACAAACCCAGAGCAAAAGAAGAAATAGATATGGGTATCAAGAAGCTACCAACAAAAAAAGTGCCCAGACCAGATGGTTTCAAAGGAGAACTCTACAAAGCAGAGAAGAGCTGACTCCAATCCTCCACAAAGTATTCCAGAGTGTAGAAAAGAATGGCAAATTACCAAATTCATTTTACGAAGGCATTTTAACTTTGATACCCCAAAAGGGCAGGGATCCCGCAGGAATAGAGAACTATAAATCATCTCTCTAATGGACATAGATGCAAAAATCTTTAAGAAGATATTGCCAATAGATACAAAAGTATATAAAATGTATCATCCACCCAAATCAGGTAGGATTCATCCCAGCGATGCAGGCATGGTTTAACATACAAAAATCCATAAATATTATACACCACATTGATAAGAAAAAGTATAAGAATCACAAGATAATACCTATAGATTCAGAAAAAGCATTTGACAAAATCCAACATCCATTCCTAATTAAGATACTCAAGAAAATAGGAATCGAAGGTCAATTCCTCAAGTTGATACAAGCTATCTACAAAAAATGACAGCTAACATCATAGTCAATGGAGAAAAGACTAAATCAACCCCACTGAAAAAGGAGACCAGACAAGGATGTCCCTTGTAAATATCACACTGGAGGTCCTAGCTAATAACATAAGACAATGGAAGGACATCGAAGGTATCCAACTGGGAGGAGGTGAAATTATTGTTATTTGCAGACAACATGATTCTGTACATTGAAAATCCCAAAAGCTCCACAACAGGAGTACTGACAGCGATAGAAGAATATGGAACAGTGGCAGGATACAAGATCAACAAACATAAGTCGATTGGCTTGCTATATACATCGGACAAGACCATGGAAGAGGACATCAAGAAGTTGGTACCCTTTACAATAGCCAAGAACAAACTGCAATACCTAAGGATTTATTTAACCAAAAAATAAGACCTATGCAAGGAATACTACAAGACCCTACCAGAGGAAACTAAAAGTGACCTCCACAAATGGAAGACTATCTCACGCTTATGCATTGGAAGACTAAATATAGTAAATACGTCTATCCTACCCAGGGTACTTTGTAACTTTAATGCTATCCTGATTCAAATACCAACAATCTTCCTCAAAGACCTGGAAAAATTGACCACCAATTTCATATGGCAAGAGAAGGAGTCCAAAATTAGCAGAGAACTCCTGAAGGAGGACAAAATTGGAGGGTTTACTTTACCTGACTTTCACACCTACTACACAGCCACAGTGGTCAAAACAGCATGGTACTGGCATAACGACAAAAACTCAGAGCAATGGTAAAGAACAGAAAATGCAGAAATAAAACCATAAACATACAGACAACTGATCTTCGACGAGGACCCCAAAAGCATCAAGTAGGAGAGTGACACCCTATATAACAAGTGGTGCTGGAAACAATGGAAATCCACAGGTAGAAAAATGAAACAAGATATCTAGCTCACCCCATGTACAAGAACAAACTCAAGATGGATTACGGACCTAGAAGTAAAACCCTAAATCATCAGGACCATTAGCGAAGGAATTGGGACAAACCTAAGAACCTTGGCCCACAGAATACAAGGGTTAACTGCAATATGGCAGGGAACACACACAGGGGAACCTGAAATTGACAAGTGGAATTTACTAAGGCTAAAACACCTGTGTGCATCAAAAACTTTACCAAGAGGGTAACACGGCAACCCACAGACTGCGAGAGGATTTTTAGCAAAGACAAAACAGATAAAGGGCTTATTACGAAAATCTATAATACCATACTTGCCTGCAAAAAGAGGACAACATTTAACCCTTTGAAGAAGTGGGGAAAAGGATTGAAAAGATGTTTCACTAGGGAAGAGACTCCTATGGCCAATAAACATAAAATAAAATGCTCCTGATCATTAGCCATAAGAGAAATGCAATGCACAACAACCATGAGATACCATCTAACACCTTTGAGGCTAGCCCAAATCAGAAAATCAGAGAGCAACAAATGTTGGAGGGGATGTGGCGAGATAGTAATTCTCCTACATTTCTGGTGGTCTTGTAGATATGTAGAGCTGCCATGGAAAGTGATTTGGCGATACTTAAAAAAAAATAGAAACCAGTCTGTCTTATGACCCAGCAATCACTCTACTAGACATATACCCAGAAGAGGTAAGAAATAAACCACAACCAGTCGCATGCACTCCAATGTTTATTGTGGCACAATTCACAATCACAAAGAGATGGAAACAACCTAAATTTCCATTGGTAGATAAGTGGATCAGTAAACTGGCACATACACACAATGGAGTACTATGCATCACTAAAAAGCACTGATGAGCATATGAAACACGTCTTTTCATGGGAAGAGTTGGAGGAAATTATGCTAAGCGAAGTCAGCCAATCACAAAAGAAGTACAGCATGATTCCCCTGGAAGGTATAGAAGAGAAGTCACCTATATCACAACTTTCAGGTTGAGGTACACGGAGTTGGGAGGAGGTTAGACCAAACCCTAGGAGGTACATGTTGGTCCAACACAAAAAAGGGGAAAGGGGAGGGAGAAAAGGCTGAGGGTGCAAAAGTGAGATGATGACAGAGGTATCAGAGTACTGGTTTTGTCTCCACAGAATTGGGACTGGGCATACAGACCCTAACATGGTGCACCAAACCATGAGGGCAACGTGGCTGTGTGGAAGAATGCATGAAAAGAGAGAGCTACATGGCTGGCTCCAAACAGAGACAAACTGCCCCCCTCACCACCACCACCCCTGAGAAGTAGGTGTGATAGAGAACAACAATAAACCTAGAGGTTGGGAAAAGGGGCCAGCATACCACACTCACATGGAAGCAACCAAGAAGGCAGAAGAGAAAGAGAGAGCCAAACTGGACCACATGCTGGCACACCAGGCCCAGAGGATGACATCTCTGCGTCAAGCTAATGGGACACAGAAAAGCCTGGGTGGCCGACAATAGCTCATGTCATGTTGTCCCCTTACTGGAGCAGACTACAACAGAGGACAATTCTGGGGTCGCACAGTGGGGAGGTAATGCGGTCTGAACTCCCCACAGTGGGGCGAACCAAGAAGGGAACACACCAGACCAGCAGATGGAGCAAAGCAAAGCTATGAAGCCCCTGAGGAGCTCCCCAAAAGGGACACGAGGCCAGGAGGAGCAGCTCCTGGACAGCCATGAAAGCCAGCGAACAGACCTCGGATTTTAGTTTATTTCTTCTCTTTTTTTTTTTTCTTTTCTCCCTTTTCTTTTTCTTGTTTCTTCTCATTTTCTCTTTTCAATCTCTCTTTTTTTTTTATCAGTTTGGACTGTGTCATAGTCAGTGTGCCTACAAGATAGGCATGGGACTCACACCCAAGGAGAAAGCAGTAGGACCAACAGTCCTGGGGAGACGGGGGATGAGGGTGGTGGGGGAAGGGGGTGGTGAGCAGGCAGTGCCGTAGACAGGGGAACAACTAGGGTATTAGTGTCAATAACAAGGCAGAGATAGGGATATGGGGGGTAGGGGGTATGGAGTAACAACAAACTAGCTAAGAAGAGGTACCAAGAGGCAGAAATAAAGGGGGAAATGATGGTGGGGCAGAAGGAAGGTAAAATAAAACAGAGGAAGGACCTAGAAAGCAAAGCAATGGATAGAGGCATAAACATAGAGGTGCACTTATGTAAATACACTAATCCACAAAAATAGTGGTATTGGCCTATGTACATATATTTATACAACAATACACTGAGGTAGTGGATGGACTTTGGGCCTCTGCTCATACCCTCCCTCAATACAAGAACACGTTGTTCTAACAAATCGACAGTCTGAGATGTTCACCCTCCCGACATAATCGCTGAAGACAAAACAGGTGCATAGGCAAATGTGGCGAAGAGGCAGATGGTGCCCAGCTATTAAATGATAAAGCATCTGGGGTCTTAGAGGCTTGAAGTTACACAAGCCACCATTCAGCAGAGAAGCAACAAGCCCACATGTCAGAAGCACACCACCGGTGTGATCATGAGGGGTTATCAGGACTGGGTAATAGGCATCAGAAGACATATAACAAGCAAACAAACAAAAACATATTGCTGAGAACGAGGGGGGTTGGAGCAGAGATCCAAAGTCCATCTGCAGACAATGGAGCAATTCCCCCACAGAGGGGCCACAGGGAATAGATGAGTCAACCAGGGTGTAGTAAAGCATTGATGAAACACACTATATTCCTCTGGTTCCTAGAGGCTTTCTCACCCCCCACTGTCATGACCCCAGGGCTACTTCTAAATCCAGACTAGACTGGAAGATGTACACAAGTATAGATAAGAGATGGGAGCTCATGACACACAGAATCCAAGAACAGGAGTGGGATTAGTGATACCAGATGGGTAGGGGGAAGAGGTGGCGAAGAAGGAAGAAAGGGGGAACTGATCGTAATGATTAATTCATAACCATACACACCTCTCCAGGGGGAAGAACAACAGAAAACATGGGGGAAGGAATACAGCAGTTGGTGTGAGATATGAAAATAATAATTTATAATCTCTCAAGGGTCTATGGGGGTGGGGGGAGGAAGGGGGAAAATGAATAATTTATAATTTAACAAGGGTTCATGAGGGAGGGAGGGAAAATAAGGAGCTGATATCAAGGGCTCAAATAGAAAGAAAATGTTTTGAAAATGATGATGGCAACATATGTACAAGTGTGCTTGACATAATGAATGAATGTATGGATTGTTTTGAGAACTGTAAGAGCCCCAAATAAAAGCATTTAATAAAAAAAAACAACAGGTCAAGTACTCTGAAAAAAAATATTTGATTTATGAGTGAAATTCTTTGGTATAAATTGATGAGGCATTTGCCTAACAAAATAGTTGATATGAACAAGGGTAAGGAAATAATATATGGGTTGTATAAGGTTCAGTGCCACTAACAGTATTCTTCCCATTCCACCTTTATTTAAATAACATTGATTGAACACCTGTGAGGCAGGCACAGTACCTGCCTTTCCAAACACTATTGGATACACCTTGTTTTACACTTGCCCCATTTTAGCTCTGTTTCATTTTAGCACTTTGTCCTCCCAGTGAGGTCTCCAATCGTCTCAACATGGAAGCCTATAGATCTGTCACTAACAATCTACTTTCAGTAACTTGTCTTCTTAATAAGCTGCTACAGAGCACCCTAGAAACTGATACTCAATTGGACTAAAAAAATTGTGCCCTTTGTGATAAAAATAAAAGTAAAGTAAAACCTTACCATCAAGCAGATTCCAATATATTTGTGCTTTACTACTAGTAAATACGCTGGTGCCCTGAATTCACTCAACAGCACTGCAAAAGGTAGAGTGAATGAGAACAGGAAGTGCTGGTGGCTTACTGGTCACATGTCAGCTGTTACCTGCAAGGTGAGCAGCTGGGCACCACCAGCGGCTCTGCAGGAGAAAGATGAGGTGTTCTATTCCGGTAAACAGTTACAGTCTCGGGAACTTACAGAGGCCTTCTACACTGTCCTATACAGTCTCGATGGGTCGGCATTGACTCAATGGCAGCAAGTGAGTGTGTTTCCATAAGGATTAAAACCAAGAAAATCTTTAAGAAAAGTTCTTTGTAGCATATATAGTTGCAATGTATTTTTTCTCTATAATCCATTATACTCCCCAAATTTAATATAATATACTCCCCCAAATTATGTCTATCACTTGGCCCTCACTGTAGTCTAACTGTGGGGGCTTGCATGTTTCTGCGATGTTTGAAGCTGTATCAATAGTAATTCAAAGAGTAGCATGATCATCCAAGGTGAACAATTTCAGCAGAGCTTGCAGAAAAACCGACTGCTAAGAAAAATAGGCTACCCACTACTGAAGAATTACCCACTGAGAAATTTATAAATAACAGTGGAACATCAAATACTAAAATGTTCACAATAACAGCAAAGCATTGGCAAATACAAATAGGAGGCACTCAAAGCAAGACTAAAGAGCTGCCTTCCTAAAGAAGAGTCCATTTTAATGATATGAATGAACAAAACCTTTCGGGCCCTTCCTTGCTAATGGGGCATGACTCAAAATGAGAAGAAACAGCTATAAATATCTATTAATAACTGAAATTTAGGATATAACATTTGAATCTAGGAAAATTGGAAGTCATCAAAATTGAAATGGAAAACATAAAGCTCAATATATGGAGTGTTGTTGTTTGTTGTTAGGTTCTGGCCCATTGTGACCTTATGTATAACAGAACAGACCCTGCCTGTCCGTGCTCGCAACTGTTATCCTACCTGAGCCCATTGTCCCAGCCAAGGTGCTAATCCATCATCTCCCTCACGGCCTTCCACTTCCTTGCTTCCCCTTTAATTTTCCAAGCATGATGTCCTCCTCCAGGCACTGATCTCTCCTGACAACATGTCCAAAGTATGTAAGATGAAGTCTCATCACCAGTGCTTCCAAGGGACACTCTGGCTGTACTTCTTTCAGGACAGATGGCTTGGTTTTTTAGTAGTCCATAATATGTTCAATATTCTTCTCCAGCACGGCAATACAAATGTATAAATTCTTTTTTGTCTTCTTTATTCAATGTCCAGTTTCTAAATGCATATGAAGCAACTGACAATGCTTAGAAGCATTGGCTTGGAAGAGACACCTCTTAGTCCTCAAAGTAACACTTGTGCTTCCCAATACTGTGCAGAGGTCTTGAGAAGCATACTCAGGGAAGATCTTGGTGTTCTCTACACTGAGTTATGATCTATACTGAAGACTATAATTCTTGATCTTAATCAGCAAGTGCTTCTAGTTCTCACTTTCAACAATCAAGGTTGGTTATCTCATTTGTATACTTCTGGTTGTTAATGAGCCTTTCTCCAATCCTGATGTCCCATTCTTCTGAATATAATCCAAATTCTCTGATTATTTGCTCAACATACAGATTAAATAAATATGGTGAAAGGATACACTCCTGATACACGTTCTTGATTTTCATCTATGCCATATCCCCTTGTTCTCTTTCCACAACTCTCTATTAATCTATGTACAGGTTTCAAATGAGCATAACTAAATATTCTGGATTTCCCATTATTCAAAGGCTATCTATAGGTAATATTCTTTATGATCCACATAATTCAATGACTTTCTTAGTCAGTAGGACACAAGTAAACATCTTTCTGGTATTCTCAGTTTTCATACTATATCCATCTGACATCAGCAATGATATTCCTTGTTTCAAATCCTCTTCTGAATTTTGACTTAATTTCTGGCAGCTTCAGCCAATTTAATGTTGCAACCATTGTTGAATGATTGACAGCAAAATTTCACTTCCCTATAATAATTATGTTGTCCTATAATTTGGGCATTAGGTTGGGTCACCTTTCTTTAAAATGGGTAAAAATATGGATACTAGTCAGTTGGCAAGGTAGCCAACTCTCTTCCAAGAGGACTCCTTGAAAGAAGTAATGCCAGAGGCAAGGATGGTGAGACTTACATACTTTGGACATGTTATCAAGAGGTACCAGTCCCTAAAGAAGGACATCATGTTTGGTAAAGGAGCTGGCAAGATGACAAGATGAACTGACACAGTGGCAGCATCAATGGATTCAAACATAAGAACAAATATGAGGATGGCACAGGACTGAGCACTGTTTCATTCTGTCTACATATGGTCACGACGAGTCAGAAATGATCCAAAGGAACTTGGCAATGGTTTCTATTAACATCTGGCAGATAGAAGTCAGTGATGCTGCTCAGCATCCTAAAATGCACGGGCCAGTCCCCCTGACAAATCACTATCTCTTCAAACTTGCCAATAATGCAAAGATTGAAAAGCCCTTCTCTAAATGGATTTTCTCTGATTGCTTGGTCCCTCAGAGATAAGGCTGATTATCATA
>NW_022109325.1:992038-994497 GCF_000313985.2 Echinops telfairi
CTTTCTGCTACCTAGAAGTCCTAAATTATATTACAAGCGGTGGCATTTCTGAAGACTACTATCCATGAATTACAAAACAATTTTTGATAGAGTATAAACAATTAATTGTGGGGACATTTAATATTCCAAATTATAGGCAGTCATCATATGCAGTGACTTAAACCATGAGTTATGGAATCAGAAATATCTGAGTTTAAATCTAACTCTGAGACTTGATTTGCAATTTGGGGCAGGTCGTTTAAGTGATGTCAACTTCAGATATTTCATATTTAAATAAGTGTCATGCAAGTAAATGAAAAAAATCAGTATAGAACATCTGCTCAATACATATTAGCTTGATCATTCTCTTAAGAAAATTTAAAATACTTCTAATTTTAACATTCAATGATACAGCTATGAAACAAATGTATAAATATAAAAGTAATACATTAATAGATATAAGTAGATATAAGACCTTGTTATTCTTTTATATATGAGAAATTTGAAATATGCATCTTGAAAATTGACAGCTTTTTCATTTTTATTTAGAAAGAAGTATTAGAAGAATAGTGGGTGGGTGTTCCAGTACACAGAATATTAAGATGCTAATTAGTTAATGCTAAAAGATAGTACAATTGAGTACAATCCTTGTATTAGAATTGTTTTAGTTATTAAGGGATTAGATAGTATTTAGCTCACAAAGAACAAACATATTGTGTTCAAGGAAAGTTTTGTGCACAACTACAAGAGAAAGGAAGAAGGAAGGCTGATATTTGAAGAGATTTGAGCAGGAGGCATCCTGATAGAGATCGGAACAGGTGAAATACCAAGAAAAAGGTGTTTGGACAGTACTAAAAAAGGTAAAAGGACAGATATAGTTGGAAAATAGAAGCAAATAATACTTTGAAAAGTGACAAATCAGTATAGCCTTATGTGTATAATGAAGGGTAAATATATAATATTTAAAGTAAAGGCAACATGTTGCCCCATAAAGAAATAATTGGGACGTCAGCAGGCTTTGTCAGATTGGAAGTATTTGGCAGAGGTGGAGTTTTCCAAGTGTTATCTTTTTTATTTTTCCCCCCAAGTGTTGTCTCGATGATGCCAATTAGCATACCTGTTGTGTATCAATTTTTTCAAGAAAAGAAATTCTTAGTTCAAGTAAGTCAGAGAGGCATAAGTTATGGTTGTCCAAATTATACAGGGTAACAAGTATGTATTTTATTTCAGAGTACTTAAAAACAGAGCAAAAAGAAATTAAGAGGTCTATTTAATTTTACAGGGAGACTTGAAGATAAGACTATACTGTATTGGTATAAGTCTTGATCTACTATACCTGCATGATTACATTAGGCATTCTCCAACTGGACTGTAAATAGAGTCAACTGGGAATATTTTAAAGGTTCTGACCCTCCAACTAGAGATAGACTGAGTCAAATTAGAATCTTAAGGGTGGGCCTCAGACATCAACATTTTTTAAAGGGGTTCCTGTGTTTAACAGAGTTGACACTCAGAGGTCTGCCCTAAACAAAGAGGGAGAATGCTAAGTTTTTACATACTCTGATCTTTCTCAGTGTGGAAAGGGATATACCAGATAGAGTAAGCTAAATATATATCACCCAAACCAAAGCCCATTCCATTCCCTCACAGCTAATTCCAATGTATATAGAATTCATATGCTACAAAGTACAACTACTTCATAGGGTTTTCTTGGCTGCAATTGTCATAAAACCCGATGATTGGTCGTTTCTTCCTTGGTATCACAGTGTGTTCAAACCACCAACCTTGAGTGACCGCCGAACAAAGCACAAAACAACAACAAAAACTAAAGAAACCCAATGACTTCTAGTTGAATCTGACTTGTTGTGACTCAAACAAGGTTTCCAGGGAGAAGATAGCCTCATCTTTTTCCAAGGAGTGACTGGTGGGTTTGAACTGCTAACCTTCTGTTTACCAAAGCTTACTGGAAAGCACCACTAGAGTGCGCCCAGTGCTAAGGCTAGATGACACTAAAGATAGATCCCTTGAAAACACTTTGGGTGCAAGCCTGTTTTGCCTAACAGTTGGCTCACGTAGTTTTTGTTTATACACCATTCTCCCTGTTTAAGTTCGTAGCTTTGCTGTTATAAAGGCAGAAAAAAAAGAAAAAGAAAGAAAAGAAAGATTGAAACCAGGCTTTAATACCCTTTTCTCTGAGATATATATATATATACATACATACATACATATATATATACCATATGCAGAGCTGTGTTTCACACAATTGTTTTAATAGTAATGCATAGTAAAAGAAATTGTTCCACGGTATAATTGAGAACAAGTTCTCTTGGAGTATCTGCTGATAGTTACCATGTTCCGTCAGCCACCCCAGAGCTAATGAGTATGATCAGGGCTTTCAGCTGTTGGTGGGGTAAGAGGGGACTGGCTATTAACACTTCTTTTCTCTTCATGGAAAATGCAAGATTTGATCTGTGGAAATA
>NW_022109325.1:995030-996423 GCF_000313985.2 Echinops telfairi
TTGCAGTGCACTTAAACTTAAATAGAATATAATTACGAACAGTGGTTGACAATTGAAAGAGAATTTCGCACTTTGAGTGGTGAAATACTGTTTTACAAAGTTAGGGAAAGTTTCAAAAACCAATTAAATAAAGTATCACTAGCTTCTAAAATAGTATATTTACCTTCTGTAATATCGACCTTAATATATTGCCTAGAGTATCATGTCATGATGTGATTTTTAAATGTGAGCCAAAGATGCTGAGACAAAAACTGAATTTTCTACAAGAGGTCGTTCCAGTTATTTTATCGTAAGGTGTCATCAAGTCAGTTAAGGCTTATAGCTACCCTGTGCACACAAACTGAAACACTGGCTCGGGCTGTGTCCTCGTTACAACGGTTGTTATGCTGGATGCCATTGTTAGCGTCACTGTGTCAATCCACCTCACTGAGGGTTTCCCATTTCTTGATCTGCTTCACCAAGCTTGATATGCTTGTCCAAAGACTTGTCTTTCTTGACCATTCGTCCAGAGTAGGGCAGAGAAAGTCTTTCCATTCTCACCTCTAAAGAACACACTGCTTTTTCTAAAAGAGATTTATTGGTTCTCTCAATATTCTTCACTAACATCATAATTCAAATATATCAATTCTTCTGTGGTCTTCCTTTTGCACTGGCCAACTTTCATATGCCTATGAGAAAACTGAAACTACCAAGACTTGGTAACATAGACCTTAGTTCTCAAAGGGCCAACACTGAGCTCTAGTACAGCTGATTTGTCCGCTGCAAGTTGTCATTTGATTTGTTGACTGCTGCTTCCAAGAGCATTGATAGTGGATCTGAGAAAAATGAAAACCTTGACAATATCAATCTTTGCTCCATTTAGCATGATGCAGTCTATTGCTATAGTTGTCAGTATTTTTGTTCTGTTTACAATGAGTTGCAATCCATACTACTCAAAAAATTCCAAAAGAAAGCTTTACTGTTTATCAGTTCTCTGCCATAAAGTAAACAATTACACAAACTGCTAAGTAACCCATTAATGCTTATTGGCTAACAACAGTTTAGACTTGGTTCCGTTCCTTAAATACCTTTGATTTTATTCTGAAGGCATTTAGTTTTATTTTCAAAATGAGACCATAAGATGGATGTTAGGTCTATTCCATAAATAAAGATTACATATGAACAAATAATGGTCACTTCACATATGAAATTTAAGCTAAAAGGTGAAGAAAATGCACCCAAATGATGAGGGAGAGAAGAGAAAAAGAGAGAAAGAAAGACAGGGGTGGAGGGGGAACAGGGCACTAATCCACCCAAGAGGAGGGTGTTCTTTGTATCTCTCCAGGAGAGAGAGAGAGAGGGACCAGACTTCAACCTGCCAGGTCAAGACATGAATGCAACATACTGGCATGAA
>NW_022109325.1:998265-999982 GCF_000313985.2 Echinops telfairi
GATGACATCACACATCCAGAGAGCAGGCTGTCAGTACAGAGACAAGGGGGGAAGGAGGGAAAAATGGAGTCAGAACAGCATCTGAAACTTACTCTTGAATAGAAAGTAGATGAATTCATCATAGGAAATCATGAAGTAAAAGAGATAAACAGAAGATTTCAGAAACAGTTTGAGAAGATAAATTATGTGTAAAATTCTAGAGCTTGAAAACCAAAGTTAAAAAGAAGCTTGGGGTTTCTCAAGCTGGAAGAACTGAAAGTTTCTGAGACTGTTATTGTTTACAGGAGTAGAGAGCCCAGTCGTTCTCCCTGGGAGCTGCTGGTGGTTTCGAACTGCCCTCCATGAGACTGTAGCACAACTCGTAACTACTATACTACCAGGACACCTGGTTGAATTAGAAAGGTTAATGATAAATAAGAAAAAAAGAAGAAGTCTTGGTTCCTTTAATTGTGGTGTTAGCAAAGAGTCCTGAATATACCATTGACTTCCAGAAGAATAAACAAACTTGTACTGGAAGAAATGTAGCAAAAACCAACCTTGGAAACAAAGATCGTCAGACTCTGTCTCTCATACTTTGCATATATTGTAAGAAGAAACCAGTCCCTGAAGAAGAACTATCTTATAAGAAGGTACAGTCCTTGTAGAAGAACATCGTACTTGGTATACTAGAAGTTCTGTAAAAAAAAAAAAATGAGGAAGAACATCAAGGAGATGGACTGACATAATGCATGTAGGACTGTACTCAAACATAGCAATGATTGTGAGGATTAGATAGTACTGCACACACTGTTGCATCCATCATATGTGAAGTTACTATTAGCCGAAAAGGACTTGATGGCGTCTAACAACAACAGATGAAAAGAAGTTTAGATGATACCGTGGATAGTGTTGGTTGCAAATCAAATGGTTGGAAGTTTGAAGCCCACAAGCTGCTCGAGAGACAAAAAATGTGGCAGGGCATTTCCATAAAGAATTCAACCTTAGAAATTTATACTTGGCATATAGGTTCCCTATGAATCTAAATTTCCCACAGCAAATAGTGTTTTAGTTATTGATACAGAAAGTTAGGTTCTGAGGGGTAAGCTTCCCTATGATGACAAATGTAATTAGACGGAATCGTAGACTACTAGTATGACTCTAAAGAACACGAGTTCCCACTGAAGCACTTAGTAAAGTAGATCAGCAGCAGAAAAGAGGAAAACCCTCACAAGGCGGATTGACACGGTGGCTGTGTCAGACGTAACAACAATTGTGAGGATGGCACCAAACAGCGCAGTGTTTCATGCTGTTATACTAAGGTGACTATAAATTGGGACCAACAAGGCCCTTAGCAATCTCTCCTTTAAAAGGAAGGTAATAGATTGTCCATATGACCATAACAAAAGCCAATTTGGGCACTGACCTGAATCATTCCTGCTTAGGAAAATCTTAAGCTATGTAAATCAAGATGATTGCTTTGTAGCCTCTGATGCTCCCCGTGTGGCTATTTAAGTTAGAATCAAAGTTAGGAGACTGATTCTCTCATTGCCTGTTAGTTCAAGCTACTCCTTGTTCCCAGGTGCCATCAATGTTCATCTCTCTTCCTTCCTAGGGACACAGAAAGGTCGATCGCTAGCTTCTCACTAGATTCTAAGACCCTTGTTTTTCACCAAACTAGGGTGTAGTAATACATGACCCTGAGATAAGAACTAGAAGTTTCCAGCTACTACTAGCAACT
>NW_022109325.1:1000833-1001285 GCF_000313985.2 Echinops telfairi
CATCATTTTTACACAATTATACAACTTAGAATTACTCTGAAACCAGATGATAATAACTAATTTTCAGTCAGTTGAAGTGGATAAAAATGACAGGATAATGGTGTGATTTCAGAAAAACAACTAGACTGACAGAACTAAACTTTAGACTGACTACAGTTCAGACAGGACTTTAATCATTGTCAGAACTCTGCCCCTAAGTAGTTTGTTTGTTGGCTTGTTTGTTTGTTTGTTTGTTTGTTTTAAATCTCAGCTTCTTTACATATCTGTTTCATTCTCATTTTCTTCTTCAAACCATTTCCCTTGACCCCCACATGTATCAGTAATTTTATTGCATATATCAAGAAATGTGGCAGAAACAGGACATAATTTATATTTTATAGAGTACATCAAGAAGTGACCTTACATCTTTATTTTTATTAATTCACTAACCTATAACTGAAATGTCAGTTTTT
>NW_022109325.1:1001385-1002027 GCF_000313985.2 Echinops telfairi
ATATTACAGTTTTCAGATGTCTCAAAATAAATTTGTCCTCCTATTTGGTAATTATGGTAATCTAGTCATTGTTTTCTTTCCTAAGAAAGCATATAAAAACTTTATAATATAAATATATTTATTTTTCTCTTATATTTCCATAATTGTCATTTCAATTCAACTGGCTTCCTTTATATTCAAAATAATTATTTCATGAGTTTAATAAGCTTACTCTGAGAAGAGCTGCACAGACCTCACCATACAAATCCTTTCCATAAAAATGTTTATGAATACCGTCAATAAAACAGAGATTAACATTGTTTTTTCTCTGGCTTCACCTACAGAAGTTTCAGTAAAGGGATTTAAGAGTATTCAATTATCGAAGACATGCTGACATCAAGGAAAGTAAATTTTTGTAGTATGAATAAGTATTCATCGAAATGAATATTTTGTAGGAGACATACATGTCCCAAATTAACTCTGGTGAGGTGAGCTGTCTTTAGTTCCTTGCAGTAACAAGAGTTCTCAGCTAGGCAGCAACACATACTCCACCTAGGGTAGTTGATTATCAAGAATGTGAAAGGCTGAAAGTCTCAGCGAGCAATATATGCCAGATAGATCACAAAAAAGTTAGTGCTCACTTGCTAATATAAAAACTGGCAG
>NW_022109325.1:1003045-1011169 GCF_000313985.2 Echinops telfairi
CAGAGTGGATTAGACAATAGCTGACACTCTGGCTGTCGGCTAATACATTTATTAGGTCAGGACAGTGGAGGGAAGGAAGCACCAAAAAGCTAGAGGAAAGTTGTGTGTTTTTCGATGCTTTACTGCTCCCTGACTGGCTTATCTCTGTGAGGGGATTTCCAATTGTCTACAGATGCGCATTGGGTCTAAACACCATACCCCACCCCCCCAGCGCATTCACCTTCAGTATGGTTTTATTCTGGGTCTTATATGCCTGAAACCTGATCCCATCAACACCTCATGATCATACTTGCTTATGCACCCATTTTGTCTTTGGTGATCCTGTTAGGAAGGTGAGCATCACAGAATGTCGGATTGTTACAACAAAGTATTCTTATGTTAAGGGAGTAATTGAGTTGAGGCCCAATGTCCATCTGAAACCTTAATTCTTAACATATATATATATGAGTACATAGTTCTATTCATATATTTACATATGTACATGCCTGTGTTTAGGCTTCTATAAATGTCCTGGTTCTTTCCTCTATTTCCTTTTTACTTCCCTCTTGTCCCACCATCATGTTCGGCCTTCATTTGGGTTTAGTAATTCCTTGCTGCTACGTTGCCCTTGATTGAGCCCCACTAGACATCCTACAACCTTCCTCCCACTGATTTTAGTTCACTTGTTTTTCCCTTGTCCCTGGGTTGTCCCTCCCTCCTCCTTTCTCCCACCTCCCCTTCTCCCGTTTCCCCCCCAAGAACCATTGGTCCCATTCTTTTTATCTCCAAATTGTTTGTCCCATCTATCTTATCTAGATAGACATGCAGTGACATTAATAAATGCA
Organism: Echinops telfairi; assembly: GCF_000313985.2. Lineage (NCBI taxonomy): Eukaryota > Metazoa > Chordata > Mammalia > Afrosoricida > Tenrecidae > Echinops > Echinops telfairi. The sequence goes on from NW_022109325.1 coordinate 1,003,870, forward strand.
AAAACCAAGCAAAGCCAGATAAAACAACAAAAGGAGTCAAAACCAACAAAACAATAACAGCAGAAAGCAATAACAAAATAATAACAAAAAGAAAGCCACTGGCAAAATGGAAAAACGTGAGAGAAACGCAAGTTAAAACAACTATGAGATACCACCTAACACTCTCAAAGATAGGCCAATTCAAAAAGTCAGAAATTAACAAGTGTTGGAGGGGATGTGGGGAGATAGGAACTCTCATCCACTGCTGGTGGACCTGTAGGTATGTGCAGCCACTATGGAAATTGATTTGGCTATATCTAAAACAGATGGCGATTGAGCTACTATACGACCCAGTAATCCCCCTACTGGACATATACCCAGAAGAGGCAAGAAACAAACCACGGCCAGACATCTGTGCTGCAATGTTCATCGCAGCACAGTTCACAATTGCAAGGAGTTGGAAACAACCCAAATTTCCATCAACAGACGAATGGATTAAAAACCTGTTGTACATACATACAATGCAGTATTACGCATCTTTAAATGCGTAGTGATGAATGCCTGAAGCATATTGTCACATGGGAAGAACTGGAGGAAATCATGCTAAAAGAAGTAAGACAAGTACAGCATGAGTCCACTTATGTAAGCTTAAAAGAAAAGAAAAAAAAATGGGGCACAGGGGAAAAATGACTATATACATATATCCTTGGGGTGAGGTCCAGCAGCTATGGCAGGGGCCAAACCCAATCCAGGAATACATACGAATACATACGGCAGGCAACTATATAAGAGGGGGAAAGAGAAGAAAGAAAAAGACATGGGTGGGGTGAGCAGGGCACTAATCCACCCAAGGGGATGGGGGCTATTTCTATATCTCCACAGGAGAAAGAGAGAGAGATCAGGCGTCAAGGGTATTGTTTATATATCTCCACAGGAGGAGAGAGAGACCAGGTTTCAACCCGATGTGCCAAGACATCACTACAACATACTGGCATGTACCAGAGAACCAATAGAGAGGTCTGCTGGGCCAACCCTAAGCTGGACTATGTGGACGCCCCACACCCCTCAGAAGAATGCACTTCAGAGGAAAGCACTGGGGTTAAAGAGGAGAGGGTTGCGTCGGATTAGAGCACATGGGAGAAACACAAAGGGAGGAGAGGGAGGTGAGGACATCCTGGCCCACCAAGCCATGAGGATGATGTTCCTACTGAGAGCAGGCAATGTACAGGAAGGATCATAGGGCCCTCACTGAACCATGGCACCATTCACTGAACCATGACACTGCGGGGGACAGCACTGGAGACACAGTGCGGGAATAGTGCACAGTCTGGCCCCACCATGCTGGCATGAGGTACTGAGAGCATGCAGCAGAGCAGCAAGGGGAGCTGACTATTGAAACCCCTGGGGAATACCAAAAGTACACTGAGGAGACAGGGGGTGGCACCCCATCAGACGCAACTAGAAAACACCCATGAAGGGCAACAAATAGACCTTGAACTATTTATAGGCTTTTCCATTTTTGTCAAGATGATATTTTTAATAAAAAAATATAAAGAACCTATTAGAAATGTGTCCTAAAAATGGTTGACTACAATGATATTGTTTTAAGCATTTAAAATTCCCAGAATTTCCCATCTGAAATATCTAAAAAGTTTGAAATTGAGGCAGAAATGTAAGTGTTAACAAATCTATCCACAGTTAAAAGAATGAAAACACAGGGCAAGATTTAAGAGAAAAAAATCAAATTAATGAAACTGGAGTTTAGCCAACACTGGATTGCTACTCTAAGGGCTCACTGCAAATATCCTGTCATTTTTCACAAGAATACTAGCTCATTGTTAGATCCCCAAAGTAAGTGCATATCGAGGTCCACAAAATCTTCATAGACCACACCACAGGGGCTTGACGTGGAAACCCAGCTATGTGAAATGAGCTTTCCCTCAGTCGCCTGTTGCCCATGGAGTTAAGACTGAAAGGCAAGAAGGGATTCCTCCAAGGCTATGGAACTGGCAGTTGTTGGATGTTGGTTCAGATCCTTGCCCAATGAAAGGTGTCGTAGAACCACCATTTACTAGGTCAAAATGTAATTCCTTGTCATTTGACCTTCCTTTTGACCCATTTTAAAGATGTTGTTTAAAGTGGGGGGTGCAGTGGAAATACGTGTGAATTAAGTCCCTGGTGAATCTCCTCTGACCAAAAGTCAGGGATGTTAATAGTTTTGCTATCACGGAGAGTAACATTGTAAAGTGGATTATTTCAGATGTAGTTAGGTGGAAGTTTAACACCTTATCACTTTATTTTCCTTTTGACCCATTTTAAATTTGTTGTAGTTTTTAATATTTTCTATTTTCTTTTCCATCGAGTCTTTTCTCTGTTCTGCTTTGATATTGTTGTTGGGGTATCTTGTTTGTTTGCTCTGTATGTCTTCTTCTGTATATGAAATCCAGTATAAGTAGAGACAGTAACTGAATTAATGGTTTCTCAAGGGAATGTCAGAAGATGTTGGTGGTAAATGGGATGCTAATAACAATGAATACAAGAAAGAAGAAACTATTCTTGTACAACTTTTTTAATATATTTGAACTATGGAATTATATGTGAATTAAATGCCAATAAACCTGTTCAAAAAGAATTATTTAAAGAAATTCACCTAGATTATACAAATGAGTATGAATATAAATTTCAAAGCCACTTTTTCCAAAACCTTTTTGTAGTATTAATGAAGTTCTGCTTTAACAATTTATGAAGTAAAATATGGATCAGGATATTACATAGTTTGTAAGTGGGGAGGAAATACACAAATATAAAAATTACCCCTAAAAGAAAACTCTGTGATCAAATGGATTCCAATTCTTAGCACTTTATACTAGATTTCACAGACTGTAAATATTTTCAGGAACTGATAACCTCAATTTTTTCCCACATAGAGGCTGGTGTGTTTGAACAGCAGTCCAATGATGACCCAACAGTATACCCTCAGACCTAAGCTCTGTCTCCTTTACAAAGCTTACGTAGTCATTCTGTTTTTGAGAACAAGTCATTTCTGCAAAACTCGTAGGGTGATTACTCAAGGTTCATAAAGACATGGACCATTTCATAGTATGATTCAGGGAGTTAAAAGATGAAGCACATAAAAGTCTAAATAACTTTTAGAAGTTTTTTTGGTCTAGATTTATTTACACAAAGTAACAAAATAAAGCAAAACTTGAAAAGGGTTTATTTTATTTGTGTTTAATTTCCTCGGCTATGAAGACATAGACTTTAAAATGCTGAATAATCCACATTAGATGATCAGCTAAGAAAAAGGCCAGGCATAGGGGAGGAGCTGGTATTTAATGACATTTGGGAAATGTCATGTTTTATATGTCTCATTTGGACATTTGCCATGAACTTATTCACATAGTGAAGGTTTCCATGAATCCCCAAAATATAAGTACCCTAGTTGTTTAAAAGATGTCTTTTGACCCTTATTTAAGGGCAACATCCATAAGTACACATGCTACTGATCTAGAGTTCTGAAAGCTGGCTTCTGGAAACTCCCCCTCAATGTAACTGTTATGATGGCTACAAAAAAGTATATTTAAATTTCCCCTCTGATAGTTCAACAGATCCTATTTTTCTTTAGCTTTACACCAATACCACTTAACTCAAAAATTTTCATGACATTTTGCAGCTAGGAACAGAAGCGTTAGTTCTGTACAGTTTTAGGTTCATACTTTAAGTCAAAGATCTTAGCCCTATTCTTTAGAGTTTTCATTTAAAATTAGCAAATATGTGGGAATGCTGAAAAATTAAGTGTAAAAATCACCATATCCTTAAGTCACTTAATTCCTAATCTCAATACTGTATAGACATTTGAGGCTGAAGATAGTTGGTTATAGTCAGAGGAACATAGAGATAAAAATACACCAAAAAATAACTATAGAGACAAAGGAACTACGTCTTCCTCATCTGTAGCTTTTCTTACTCTTTAAAGTGTAACATGAAATGTTTCATTTGTCTGATTGTTTGTTTTAAAAACTGCAATAGGCAATGTAATCTCAGCGTTGGAATCATGTCTCTTTCTTGAAAACCATTTCCCTTGAAAACACAATTTCTTGAAAACCATTTCCCTTAATTAGAAAAGACGTTGAAATTATCAGGCAAAGTCAACAACTGTGGATGCTCACTCATATTTGTAAGTAATGCAGTGGATTTCATCACAAATTTTTCAATAGCAGATGTTTCACTGTAATTTATAGTGTGGCTTTGTTAGGATGTGTTATCTTACACAGAGGATCAGACCATTATTCTATCTTGAACCAAATAAATAAAGTTCAGAGTTTCTAAGATGAACTAAGGTGATTTTCTTTCAGAATGGGATTTGTAATAGCAATTGATGAAAGCCTAAGAATATTACAAGTTTACATTGTTAAAATAATCCCTTTTCCTAGAAAATGTGTTTAAAAACCAAAATGGATAGTAAAATTTCATGTGTGCACATACTCAAACCATTGCATTTATATTCATTTTCCAAATCTATATGGGACATGTCTTAGAATGCGTTTTAACAATGCAATTGAGATATATATTGCAAATGTCAATTTATTTTATTTTGTGTAGTATTTGTTTGTTTTCTTCCCTGGGAAGAGCTCAGAAGGGTAAAATACACACTTATTTAACTAGAAAGAAGAGTTAATTGACCAGAAAAATGTTATATGTACAGTTAAGACCAAATTATAAGCTGTCTAACTTTAGATAGTGTGCTAAGCTGAGTTTAGAAGAGAAATAAAACTAGTGATACTCATTTATGATAAGCAACGACCTTATATCAAGAATTGTATATCAAAAGGGATTCCAATTCAGGCCAAGTGAAGTGCCTGGGTCTAGCCATAACCCTCTTCAGACTCACACAACTATCCGGGGATGACGCAGAAAGGCCAAGCAGGAAGCCGGGAGATCACAGGTCAGGGTGTGAAAGTCCTGTGGACCCAAGGTCTACAGAAACATGGCAGGGTGGTACAGTTTCCAGAATCAGCAGGTCATATGAGTTGCCAACCCCAAAACAAGATGAGAAACCAAAGTAAGTAGAAAGCAAGGAGGCTGTACATCTTCACTAAAGAAAACTGCCTCACATTTCTCCCACCTAACAATTGGCTGGTTCAAACTGTTAATCTTTCTGTTAGCTGCATAATGTTTAATCCACTATGAAGCATATATATATATATGCTTCAGCAAGTGCATGTCAAGATGAAACAAAAAGACAATGGAATTTTTCCTCAAACTTATGTGATTATGTGATATCACATTATTCCTTACAATATCAGATGACAAAGTTGTCATATTGTATTTTTATATAACTGCCAAACAACTATTCAGCCAATTGTCACTTAATTCTAACAATCATATAAGTGATGTGTAAATATGCAGACAAACACACACATAGACACATACATACACCCACATCTATGCTTTTTGTATATGTGTGTTTATCTTCTCTCTTGATTTGAAGTACTTCTATGTAAATGAGACAAAGAAAGAGATGAACAGAAAGAATCAATAAATAGCAAAATGTGAAAGAGAAAGTTTGGATCTTTTTCAGACACCTGGATGAGTAATAAAAGAGACTAAGATGACAGGCATTTTAATTTGGAATGAAATTTCAAGTTAACTCTTTACCAAAGATTCATGGGAATTTGACAAGATTTCAGAGTTCATACTTTGTCATAACGAAGTTATTTTAAATACATGTTCAAGTACTAAATGTAAAAATCCTGATGAAGTTTATCAGAGGAATAAATCCTTCTCTATTATTTTCCCCATATTGTTTATATGAATTATACTGGGAATTTACAGTTGTGTGTAATTGAATATTTTCCTACCCTTCAGTCATACCCAGTATCTTGAGTGCAGGAAAAGAATTGGTGTCTATATTTACTTGCCTTGAGTTATAGGTGTCTGACTTTCTACAGTCCTTCAGCAGGGTGATAAAAGATGGGGAAATGATGTCTATTGCACCTTGTTTATCTGAATTGTGAAGCCACTTCAGTTGGTACTGAAAAAAATTGAAATATGTTTATATTTTTACTTTTCATTATTTTCTGCTCTGTTACAGTGGGTCCAATAACTGTTATTACATCTTCTCAATATGTATGTAAATTGATTTCACAATATTTAAGTTCCTTAGCATTTGGAAACTTTCTGATATTTTAAGCCTATATTCCCAACTATTTATAAATTCTCCGGGAGTAGTGTCTTTTTTTCCTTCCTTTTTCCTTCCATGTCAAGCCAGTGTCTGAAACTAAAGGTTGTTTATTAAATATTGTCTTGGAACTTTTTCATATATCTTTTGAAACATTTTCAATAATGATACTAACAGGAAAAAAATTTGTCTTAATTTTAATATTATCATAATCCCTGAATCATTCTTTCACTCCCTAAAACGCCCTTTTGTTATTTCAAGAAATATCTACTGATTTCTTACTTAGTACCAGCCACTCTGCTAGGTAAAAGAGATACAAATACTAACAATGTTTGACATCAAAAATCTCAAAATACTTAGGCAGAAACTGACAATGAAGAAAAAAAAGAAAGAAAGAGCAACAAGTGATTGTAACCTAATGAGATTAACTCCTGAGAAAAAAGTATGCCTTAATTCAGCGAGACACATAGGTTTGAGGTATTTAAGAAACACTTCACCATTTGAGCTGAATCTTGAAGAAAGACGAGATCAATCATTACAGGCAGAAGGAAAAGGAAAACAAAGACACAAACAATATAAATAATTTCAAATCAAGATGGGTTTTGATTAACTTCTTTCTTCTGATTGCCCACATTTGGTTCCAGAGATGTATTATTGTATCCAAAGTCAGTTTCAGAGATGAATCAATAACATTTTATTTATGGTGTCATTAGGAAAAACACAATAGCACAGCAAGTCCCAATTTAAAAAAAAGATTATATGATATTGATTTCAAAGCCATCAAATACTGTTTAGAAGATGATTTTTCCTGCTATGGGGGACAGCACTGGAGACAGTGTGGGAGATGTGCCCGATAGGACCCAGGGTGAAACACTAAAGGCATGCTGCGGAGCAGCAGAGGGAGCAAGGCAACGAAGGCCTCGTGGAATGACAAAGGTGGACTCAGGGGCCAGGGCATAGCACCCCAGCGATTCAACTGGAAAACACTCATACAGCTCAATGGCCATACTTGGAACTGTTTGAGGGCTTTTACTTTTTGCTGTTCTTTTTTTTTTTAATTGTTTTGTTTTTTGCTTTCTTTGATTGTTATGTTTCACTTTGCTTTGTTCTGTGTGTATTGTTGTCTCTGCGTTTTTATCT
>NW_022109325.1:1020484-1025154 GCF_000313985.2 Echinops telfairi
ATTGCTATCACATGCAAGTAAAATTGTTTGCAGATTACCCAATAATATTGTAGCAGTACATTTACCAGCACTGTCAGAAGTCCAAGCCAGACTCAGAAGGGAAAGTAGAACGAAAGATATAATTACTGAAGTCATTTGGATCATGGCTGAAAGAAGGGAATACCAGAAAGATATTTACTTGTGTCTCATTGTTTATGATAAAGCTTTAGATTGTGTAGACTGAACTTAATTCTAGCTTCAATCTAAGGAAATTTAGTTCTTATGGCATTGCCCTGCTTGATAATCATCTCATGCAAAGATCAGCAAAGTGTGGTGAAGAACTAGATGGTTCCCAGCTACTAGAAGGAGAGGTGGTGGGGTTTTACAACATTGTCTTCACACAAGCAGCCATCTGAATGAAGTATCAATTAAGTTCACATGGAGGAATCACACCAGCCTGTGTCATCCAAGGATTGTAACAATAAAATCCAAATCTAAAGAAGAGAATGGCATCAGAGCTTAAATTGTGAACATCTGGTTTATAGAAGGTTATGGTTGCCAGCTGAAGCCCAAAATCCAATCACAAGGTCCATACATAAACTAAGCCTCCAGAGAATCCCCTCTGACCATAATAGAGGGGTGTAAACACCCTTGCTGAAAAACAGAGAGCACTGTAAAGACAACTATGAGCATAGTTAGGTTAAAATGTAACATAATTTAATCTCCCTTTGACCCATTTTAGAGCTTTTAGTTTAAAAAAAGTGAAGGAGTAATACACATGGACTAAGCCCCTGCCTAATCCTTTCTGCCCATAGACCAGGGATCTGAATAGTCTTGCCATCAGGTGGAATGCACTGGAAAGTAGCCAGTTGCACATATAGATAGGCAAAAATTTAGTACCCTTAAAATTTGACCTCCCTTATTATCCATTTTATTTTATTCTTGTTTTTAATATGTTGTACTTTCTTTTCCATTGAGGTTTTTATGTGTTTTACTTTGTAACTGTTGTTAGTTTTTTTGTTGTTGTTATTGTTAATTTGTTTGTTTTTACTCTCTCAATCTTCCTTTGTATATGAAATCCAGGACAGGGTAATCTATAGTGAAAGTAGCTGGATTAATATTTCCTTGGGGGGATGGTAGAGGAGGTGGGGAAAATAGAAAGTTAATAATGATGAGTACAAGACTGAAGAAACAACATTCTAAAATGGATTGTGGTAATGACTGTACAACTCTTCTTAATGTGATTTATCTATTGAATTGTATAAGTGAGTTATATGTCAATAAAACTTTAAATAAAAAAAACTGTAGACAGTCTTGGGAAGAATGGGCATGCCAAACCACTTAGTTGTGCTCCAGCAGAACTTGTACATGGATCAAGGGGCAGTAGTGTGAACAGAACAAGGGGATCCTTCCTGGTTTAAAATCAGGAAAAGTGTGCATCAACCCTCACCACACTTATTCAATCCGTATGCTAAGCAAATAATCATAGGATCTGTACTATATGAAGAAGAATATAGCATCATAATTAGAACAAGGCTTATTAACAACCAGAAACATGTGCAGACATCACAATGTTGCTTGCTTGAAGTGAGGAGGACTTGAAACACTTCCTGATGATGATCAAGGATTGCAGTATGGATTAAAATTAAAAGTAAAAAAAAATCAAAATACTCACAACTGGATAAATAGGTAACATCATTAAAAAATAGAGAGAAAAATTGAAGTTGTCAAGGATTTCATATTGCTTGGATCCACAACCTATGCTCATGGAAGCAGCATTTACCAGACAAAAGGATGCATTTCATTTTGTACATCTGCTGCACAAGACCCCTTTCAAGTGTTGAAAAGCACTTTGAGGAATATGGTGCACCTGACCCAAGCAAAGATAATTTCAGTTGCCTCATATGCATGTGAACATTGCACACTGAATAAGGATAATTGAAGAAAAATAAATGTCCTTCAACTATGGTCTTGAAGACGAAAAATCAAAGTACCATGAACTTCCAAAAGAACAGATCTATCTTGGAAGAAACACTGCCATAATGCTCCTGAAAGGCAAAGATGTCAAGACTTGTATTATGTACTTTGGACATGTTATCAGGAGAGACCAGTCATTGAAGAAGGACATCGTGCTTGGTAAAGTAGAAAGGCAGCAAAAAATAGAAAGGCAATCAGCAAGAAGCATTGACCTTGGGCTCATACATAAGAGCAACTTGGGGATAGCTCAGGACCAGGTATTGTTTGTTCTGTTGCACATAGACAGTACCTACCCACCACCACCACAAGAAGGCCAAGAAGTTGTTACTATCATTATCATCATCCTTCTACTCAAACCCTGTGAAGGACACACACCACTCACTAACTACCATCATTCAAGGTTTGGGAAGCTTTATAAGTTTATAGAAGAACAGAGAGCTGATCTTTCTGCATTGGAATTGTTGGTGGTTTGAATTGCCAATGTTGTGGACAGCAGTCCAATTCTTACAATTGTACTGCTACCTCCCTAGTTAAACACACACATACTGAAATTAAGTTGATTTCTACTCAGAGACCCTCAAGGATAGCGTAGAACTAGTCTGTAGGGTTTCAGAGGATATAAATCTTAAGAGGGGCAAAGACTCATTTTTCTTCTTAGAAACAGCTGACAAGCTCAAACTGTTGACTTCATAGTGAGCAGTCCAATGTGTAGCCCATTATGACACTACTCCTCCTGTAGTTGCACAGTTGGGCTTATGTTACAGTGATGAAGCCTCAGCAAGAGCCACAAGATATCAAAGTTAAGATAATGTTAGAAAGACCTTGCAGGATTTAAGCCTTGGAGAGGAACTGCAGGGAACAGGGCTTCACTCTGGTTAAGGTGACATCAGTGAGTAAAAATCATTCTGTGATTTTTATATTAATAAAGCACTTCTGGAACTGATATTTTTTGTATTAAAATGGTTTTTTCATCTCTGCTAATTCTTAACTGCTCTTGTTTATTGTGGTCAAAGAATGCTCTTACCTGATCTTCCTATCTTATGAGATTTTTTTATGTCTATTACGAGAACACCATAGTTAAGCCAACTCCAAAGAACGCATTTAATTTTCTAAATACCACCATAGTGAAGATAATGATTGGGTGTCTGAATAATCCATCCAAAGTGTCTCCGTTACCTAAAGCACAGATACTACAAGTGGCTGGCATTTTACAAAACAGCAACATTTTCTCTTACACTTGAGTAAGCGAGAAGTCTGACTTCATGAGTTTCTCTCTGTGTTGGCTCTGGGGGAAATCCTCCTCAGTGTCAATTCATCTTCCCGAGTCTAGGAGTTTCCAGTACTGGGACCTTGGGTAGAGTCCCCTCTTCTGGTTCTTCTTTCTATGTGGTAGCAGATCCTTTTGATCTCTGCTCTCTTCTCTCTTCTTTTATCACGTGTACAGTAAAAGATGGTCTAGGCCACACCCAGGAAGACCCCCTCATATTTAACAGTTACCTTACTAATGATGTTGAATACACCTTAATTCCCTTACAAGTAATGTTGATCACACTATGGAGACCATTACTCATTACATATCTGCTTAAACTGTTGAGAATTATGGCCCTGCTAAATTGACACAATTTTTGGGAGGGAGGAGGGGCCTATGCAAATCAACTCATGAAAAAAATCATACATACCTTAAAAGACAAAACAGGGACTTGAACGTAGGGAGATGAGCCACAAATTTCACGCCTTTGTCCATAATGTATCCAGTAAGTACAGTGTTGACAGTACATATATAACTTAAAAATATATAAAGATATATCTCCTAACCCAGAGCTCATCTCAAGAGCTGTTTCATGAGGTATGGAATCATGGATGGTTTTAAGGGGATTGGTTTTCAAATATTTTAATTTGTTTATTTAAAATAGTGTCATGCCATATCTTTTTATATTCACTATTTCTCTACTTAAATAAAAACATTTATCTATCCAATCATAGTATGGAATCAGAATTGCTCAAAATGGAAATCCTCCTCAGTGTCAATCAGAAGGGCAATTTTAGAAACATTGGAAGCTAAATTGTTTTAATCACCAAAGTCTCCCATTTCACAGCATCAATCCCAATGGTTTTCTTCCTTTTTACTGTAATAACTATTGTAATGATCTTATATGTTCCACATTTGAATAATTGGTATATTAAAAATAGTTACCACAAAAGTCACTGAAAGAGAAAACTGTGAAAATGTAAGTGTCATGATGTCAAACAACTTCATGTTAATTTCAAACTATATTCTATATAAATAAATGTGATAATAAAAAATGATTTTCAAATGTTATAGAATTTTTAGAGGAAAACCATAACTATGGATTCAAAGAGATAAAAGAATGATGCAAAATATCCCATTATTAATAATAATATATATAAGACCATTACCAGTGAATCAACTTCAGTACACAGCAACTCACATGTCCAAGAAGAGCTGTGCCACACAGGATCATCAATGGCTAATACTCTGGTTTAGGTCTCCAGGCCATTCCTTTGAAGAGCAATAGCAGTGTACTAGAAACTCCAATCATTAGGTAACTAGGGTAGTAGTTCAGGTTATTAATAATTTGCACCACTTAATTATGTGTAGATTCACAAACATAAATATAAATATGTTTTGCATATTTAAAAGAGGAGACATTTCAAGTCACCAAATACTCCAAGACACTATTATTTAGATATTC
>NW_022109325.1:1026885-1028921 GCF_000313985.2 Echinops telfairi
AACTGATACTAAGGGCTCAAATAAAAAGTAAATGTTTAGAAAATGATGATGGCATCATATGCTTGATACAATTGATATCTGGAATGCTAAACAGCTGTAAGTCCCTAATAAAATGATTTTTTAAATTGGGGGAGGGGAGACCTAGTTGGTTTTAGGAATTATTTTAGGCATTTCAGGAACAAAAATGATTTAAAATAACTGATTTCTATTATTGCTATTGGCACCTGACTTTTTTTATTGTCAGAGCCTGCAGATGAGTCGAACAGTCCTGAAAGGACTGAAAGGAAAAAGAGACAGAAAGTATTGGGAGAGCAACAGTGAATACTGAAGCCCCGAGTTTATTCTACATCTTCCTTTTATACATGCAGAAACAACCCGGGGTTATAATTAGTCTATTATCACAATATATCAGAAACTCTATATTCTGCCAAGTCAAGGAATCTTTGATAAAAATTAAACATTCTGTTTTCCCAGAACTTGCATACATCTTTGTTCTTTTTCTTATTCTCAATGTCAAACCGCAGAAGCAAACAGCAGATATTGACACCTAGGTTGATATCTTCTCAGCCGTTTCTAGGCTGAGTCTTAATGGCCTATCAATCTCATTAGACTTTAAAAAAACAATTCAAAAAGGTTGGTATCCCATGATTTAATACTGATGATAGATCCCAATTAGATACAATTAATGCATGACCATTTTTAATGAGATCAATTTTCCTTGTTTTTTCCCTCCAGGCTAAATGGGAAAATGCACAGAACAAAGACTGCCATTCGAGCTTGTCCATGATAGCCAAAGGCAATGATCCAAAACCATGCAGTTGAAATTGTACTCAGTTCATAATCCTCAAAATAATTCCAAAGGCAGCCTCTAAAATATTGCAAGAGAAAGAACCTATAAACATAGGCTTACACTTACACTCTATTCCCTTTCTGTGAAACATTGGCCTTTTTACTCCTAAGATGATTTCTTACAGGGGGTGGGGAGAATAGATATGTATATATCTATAATAACACATATATTTTCAACTACCTAGTTCTCTTTTTCCTTACCAATTAGATTAGATACTGATTTCTGATAATATTAATATAAAATTTTAATGACTAACAAAACTATATTACTTTCACCTAATATATATTTTTAGCCTTCAAAAGGAATTACTCACACTGGATTGAAAGACTTTCTACCCACTGGCCTGTGATCCTTCTGCATTTGGCATTATTGCATGTTTTGCAAATTTAAAGAGGACTTTGTAGATCAGTGTCAGACATATGGGCCAATGTCAGATTTGTGGGCTTGTACTGGACTGGGTTGCGTTGCTTTCTTGGTGTACACTTACCTTTTATATAAGACTGTCTCTTATGTACATATGAGTTTCTGTGAATTTGTTTCTCTAGTCTACCCAGACTAACACAAATGTGCTCAGCAAACACTAGTTTAGCCCAGCCATCATATACCTATGGGAAGGATAATAAATGAGCATTGCTTTAAATTACTGAGTTAAGAGGTAGTTTGTGTTGCATTAAGGATTAATCCCAGGTGGGGCAGGGATTACGGTGACCAGCTACTAACTGAAGGTTCAGTGATTCAAACTCATCCATTACTCTATGGAAGAGAGATAAAGGAATCTCCTACCTAAACATTTAATGCCTTAGAAACATCCATGTGGCAAGTCTACTCTATCCTATGGGATCAAATTGATATCAATTGTTTGGATTTTTGGACTGTTGTGTAAGAAAAAAAACATATACTATCTAACCAAAATATTTCCTAAGATAAAGGGAGTTTATTTGCTAATAAGCATTTTTCCAAATTAGCTAAAGAAGAATGTTCAGCTAAATGAACAACTATGAATGGATTTTAAACAAATTTCAGGGCAAGGCAGTCAGTATATACATATTTTTTAAAGACACCTACTTTTATTTTAAGCAGAAAGAGAATTTCAAATGAATTCTCTTATAAGGATATTTTGAACCAATATGATCCTTAAATGGTCTGGTGTTTAAGAACACTACACAAAACAAAATAAAAATAAAGA
>NW_022109325.1:1030085-1041005 GCF_000313985.2 Echinops telfairi
ATAGTTTCTTGAAAAGAGATTTGCATAGCAATAAAAGTTATCCTTTGAAAAATTGAATTAAGAAGCATACAATTTATAAGAATGTAAATAAAAGATTGCCTAAAATTCTACAAGAACAATGTCAATCAAGAAGGCTTACCAGAAGCAACTGAACACCACCTCTCAGGGACCATTAAAAGAAGAATTAGAAGTATCTAGATACAGAAATTTTATTAGAAAATATGATAGAAAAACACTTTAAAATATGTTACCAGGATCATTTATTTGAAATTCAAATGGTTCCTAAGACACCAAATACTAATAAATCGCAATGCTTGTGAAAGTAATTAGCTTAACTTCCCATTTATTCCTAGTAAAATATAGTACTAAAATAAATTATCCTTCTCTGGAACAAATTTAACATATTTTCAATTTAGAGAGATTTTGAAAATAATCCACTTTCACTTACATGCCAATATTATTGGGGCATGTCTTTAACAAGAGAAAATATTAACATTAATTAATAAACTAGCAATTTATTTCAATCCATAGGAATTTCAAACACAAATAACATGTAAGGTTATATATCTATGCTTAAATGCTCCCAATTTACCATAAAAATGCATATAATAAAATGTATTCCATCATATCCAAAAAAATTATACTCATGAAGTACATATTAACATGAAATGTTACTGATTATCCACATTGAGCAAGAGCTTTACAAGAATAAATGCCTTTAAGTTTCAAAATCATCTTCTAAAGTAGATACTATTGTTATTCTATTTCTCAGATTTTAAAACTAAGGATTAACTGCTAACATTGATACCGAACTAGGATAATACATAAGGCAGTCTGACTTTTTGCCTTTCTAAAAGACTAGGAAATAAGAGTTAACATCAGAACTTCCTCTTAAGGGGACAAGAATGTGATTTTAAATTGCCTTGAACAATATTCTCTTATAAAAGCTAAGGCAATGGAAGTGGAGCAAGAAGGAGACCAAGGTGCACGCGTGGGAGGAGCTTCACAGAGAGCATCAGCGAAGGGTAATGGAGGACAACCTGCACCTCCAGAACACGATTCTCAGCATCACGTTAAACAGACATAAAATTAGTGAGATAAAAGAGTAGCAATCCCCTCTGTCAAAAGAGCAGAGACTTCCCTTTGTCATCAGCTCTGGGCGCAAGCCAGTGGAGCACAGCTCCCCTACTCTCTCGACACATTTTTCCTGGCCCCAGAGCTAGCTAGGTTGGCTGACCCACCAAGCTGCAGGGATATGCCTCTGCTTAACCAGGGTGGGGCAGATATAAGCACAAATATGGTTGGCTTTCAACTCAAAGTCAAGGGAACTCAGAACTGATAGCCTTTCATCCCTAGCCAATAGAAAGGCTAGCAAAACCTACCCAGTTCATGGAGATAACACTACAGCTGAGCCTGAAGCAGGCGTAAATAATGAATAAGCTATTTGTCTACACAAACCAAGGGGGTTTCAGCCCCACTCAGCAAAATGAATCCCCTGCCCCTGAGGCACAACCCTGCAAGGTGCAGTCCTAAGGCACCCCAACAGTAAGGCCATTTGTATGCTTACCACCACCTCCCTTCCTTTGTTAGCAGACAGCAAACACCTGGCCCATTAACAAGGTTAGCATAACAATAGGAGTAGAAACTGCACCACTGGATTTACAAAGCACAGGCAAGGAGTTTATATGTGAGACAAAGACCAGAAGTCCCAGGGCCCAGAAGCCACTCCTGGCTGAGGTACTGGGTAGACTCAGCAATTCCCCAGCTGTCCCATGACACCACGCACTAGTGAGCACAACAAGCCACTTAGATAAGCAATCTACTAAGTAGACTATTGCTTCATTCTGTTAGGTAGTCTAGCTTAGGGGCTGGAGCGTACATTACATATACTCAAAGGTCCGAGCTATGGAAACAAAGGAGTGGCACACTGCATATGGTCAGAGGTTCAGGTTTTCTTCCAGGTACACCTGGGTGGGTACTTAACTTGGATTGGCCCACCTAAGCCAGGTTAATTCAATTCAGCCAATGGGGTCGACCAGGGTGGTCCACCATGCCTCCCCACATAATAATTGAAAAGGCAGGAGCCTGGAGTCAACTGCGTGACTTTGCGACCAGCTGGCAGGAAGGCTGCACATCCGTGAGGAGTCCTGTGGGTGCCTGTGTAAACCTGAAACTTCTTCTAACTCTCATAAAACTCACTTGGATCACAAAACAGGCTTCCGTGTGAATTCTTTCTCACTCAGAGCCATGGACAAAAGTATATCTCGCCCACTGAGAGATCTAACATAAGTGGTGCTGTTAACTGAGATATATAAGGTAAGCCGGCTCCAGGAGCGGGCCCTCACATCCTGGTCTCTTGGGTTTCGGGTACCTTCTGGACTTTTTTTCATACTCATAATGTATTGCAGCAGCCCCATTCTTTTGTGTCCGTCTTTTTGCCCTTTCTTGCTGGTGTACGGAATTTTACATCTGCCTTTCTGTGCCTGCCTTCCCAGGAACTTGCATGCCTTCCCCAGTCTGGATTTTGGGGAGGGGGTTGGGATGCTGTTGCCTGCAGGGTGGGAGGATTGTGATTCCCAAATCCTTTTCCAGTCTCAGTGGTTTGCTTTGTGCTCTGGCCAGCTGGATGGCTGGATGTGCCCACGTAAACCCTGTTGTTTTCTACAGGACTCTGGCAGCTGGCCCTATGCTGGCTTTCGGCTAGGCCACAAGCTGTGACCGCCATTTTCCCGACCACTTGAGTCTGTTCCCTGGCAGCATGGTGCCACCGGGTATCCGCCATTTGGGCTGCAGGGCAACGGAGTACATGACCCTAGCCAAGATGGTGCCCACTGCTCCAAAAACATGGAGGGGCAGTGCCTTAGTAGCTAGTAGCTTAGAGCCCGGGAGTGAGCCCTTGCTCTAGTCCCGGGAGCCGAATGTTTCCCTTTCGCCCTCCATTCTCTTTGGCTTTCTCCTGGTTTTTCAAACAGGCTGCTTTAGTGTTCTACCAGTGTGGGTTTGTTCCTTGCTACTGGCTGGTTTTCTATTGCCCAGGGCTAGGCCAACGGCATTTGGAAGCCGAGCCCGAGTAACTGTTAACTTTCGCCTCTCAGTGTTGCTGCCTCTGGCACTTTTTGAGACAGCTCTTAATACACCTCTGCCACCATGATGTTCCAGCCAGAAATTCCAATTTCCCTAAAAGTTCTCTGAGCTACTGGATAGATATCCCTTCCCTTCAGAGATTTGAGAGTCTGCTCCTGCTGGCAGGCATCTTTGAAGACCATGGGGCCACACCAAGCATTGGCCCTCCTAGCTTGTGATCTAGAAAATGGTCGGACCTAACACTGGCTGCAGTGACTGGTCTTTGACCCCTTTCCTTGGGCGGGGGCACCTGCCTGAGACCTCAGATTCACGGCACCCCAGAGGTGCGCGCTGAAGCTGCGGTTATTGACCTTGAGACAGCAATCTCTCAATAGCCTCCTTGTTTTGTGTTTTCTATATGGGACTTACCAGCTTGACACCCAGGAATAGCCCCCTTGGATGTATCCTGTCCAATTGGGATAGATTTGATCCAGAGAGGCAGGACAAACAGAAGCTGATTTCACTTTGCAACTCTATTCTGCCACGGTATCTTTTAGAGAAAGGAGAATCGTGGCCAGCCAATGGTACACTTTCCCTTCCAACCCTGGACCACCTAGAACACTTTTGTGGAACGATGGGGAAATGGGCGAGATCCCGTACATTAGAGCATTTTTCCTTTTGAGGAGCAGCAAAGACCTTCATTCCCAGTGCACCCAGGACCCCCTAAGGGACCCTAGACTTAGGGGAAACTATTTCCCCAGCCTGAACATTCTACCCTTAGTAGAATCAGCAGGGGAGTTTGGTCCCCAAGCAATTTACAAGCCTTTTACTCTACTTGAACTCAAGCAAATTAAAAATGGCTTGGGCAGTTACTCTAACAAACCCGGACAGTACATAGAACACTTCCAGCACCTCACCCTAGCCTATGATTTAACATGGAAGGATGTAATGGTCATATTGGGACAGACTATGACAGACTTTGAGAAAGAACGAGTGCTCAAGGGTGCTAGGAAGTTTGCATAGGAGTTACATGTGGTGAATGAAAAGTACCCTGTAAAGGAAACTGCTGTACCTTTAACAGACCTGGCTTGGAATCATAGTGATCCCCAAGGCAAGTGGGCGTGGGAACATTTCCCAGTGAGCATCACAAATGGACTAAAGTCAGGTAGTCAAACGGCCATTAATTATGCCAAAGTGACAGTGATTCACCAGGGACCTATAGAGTCTCCTGTAAGTTTTTTAAAGCGCCTAAAGGAGGCCCTGAAAAATCATAAATGCTATAGATGTAGAATCCTATAGGAACAAGTCTTAATCAGGGACAAGTTTCTCACACCGGATACACCGGACATTTGCAAGAAATTCCAAAAGCGAATGCAGAAGCCTGAAGGAGCTACCCTAGAGGAGATGGTTGCTTGTGCTAATACGGCCTTTTATAACAGGGAGCAAGAAGGGGAAAAGGAAGGACATCCGGCATGTCCAGGTATTGACTGTACTTAATAACCGACGCCCATGGAATGCCTCCCAGGTTTGTCAGACCTTTGAACCAGGTACCAAGTGCTACATTTGCCAGCAACCAGGTCATTTGGTTAGGAACTGCCCTAACTGAAACAAGCCTCCTCGGACAGCATGTCTCCATTGCAAGCAGACTGGCCACTGGGCTGGCCTCTGTCCTAAGGCCAAAAATCTGGAGGAGGGGTGCCCACAGGTCAACATGCAGTTGATAACAGAGGAGTAGGATTGAAGGCGCCCGGTCCAGACGGCCCAGTAGCAAGAGATAGCTGTTACTGGTCTGGAGCCTAGGGTGAGCATCGACGTGGCAGGAAGGTCAGTAAATTTCCTTTAGATACTTGGGCCACCTTTTCTGTTCTTATTTCTGTCCCCAGACTCCTGGTACTCCACACCTGCTCCATCCTGGGAGTGTCAAGAAAACCTGTAGTTAAACACTTTAATGAACCTCTCAGGTGCCTATGGGATAACTTCTATTTTTCTCATAGATTCCTAGTAATCCCTGAATGTTCCTCACAGTGGAGGAGCCACAGATTCCCCCACAGGAACCATGGGAACAAGCCATAACTCCTGAAGTTTGGGACACAAGAGTCCCAGCAAAGTTAAGTATGCTACCCCTGTAAAGATTTTCCTAAAAGATCCTACCCAGTTTCCCCATCAGTGACAGTATCCTTTGAAACCTGAAGCCATCAAAGGGTTACAACCCCTTATTAGTAACTTCCTCAACATGGACTTTTGGTCCCTGTTAACTCCCTCTGTAATACCCCAATATTACCAGTTTAAAAAAAAGATGGGTCTTATCGGCTGGTTAGGATAATAAATGAAGCAGTGATCCCACTGCACCCAGTAGTGCCAAACCGCTATACTTTCCTAGGGGAAATCCCTAGCTCCACACAGTGGTATTGTGTCCTGGACTTAAAGGATGCCTTTTTCTGCATTCCATTGGATAAACAGTGCCAGTGTCTTTTTGCCTTTGAATGGAAGTTAGAACAAGGGCAGTCACAGCAGCTCAGTTGGACCATCTTGCCAATGAGCTTCAGAGATATCCCCCATTTATTTGGACAAGCCCTAAGCCTGGACCTAGCTGGCCTTACTCTAGAGGGGGCACAGTCCTCCTCATCTGCTCAGCCACTTGGGAACAGTCCACTGCCCATACAGTTCAAGTTCTAAACTTCTTGGCAGAAAGAAGTTACAAAGTCTCCAGGGCCAAGGCCCAGCTACTGCAACAGGAGGTAATGTACCTGGAACTAGTTTTATCAAAAGGAAGAAAGGGCTCTCCTCAGAACGAGTAAGGGCAATTATGGAGCTGCCTGAGCCGGAAACGGAAAAAGCAACTGTGGGTGTTTCTAGTGTGGATAAAACTTACTGCAGATTGTGAGGCTCAAGTTTCCTTATTTTATGATAGACTATCTAGAATGAGAAATTTAAGTTATAGAAACATTTTAATTTTCAAAAACATTGTAAAATAGTCCATTCAGATTGACATGCAATATTTAAAAGAGAAATTGATATGTGAATCCATCTCACACAGAACAATTTTGTTGTGAAGCATGGGTCCAGGTAATTCATTTAGCACATTAGCCATGTATTACATATAAAATATTAAAGATGTATTTTAATAATGAATGCTTGGTTTTGAAAACACAGCTTATAATAAATATCTCCAAATATGTGTATGTTTAGGACATAAAAAGTATAGATCTTTCCTGTATTTCTCCAAAAGGCGGATTCAGAACTAACACAATGAATGTGTCCAATTGATATTAGCTAAATACAGGATTCAAATTAAAGTAATCATTTCTTATCCTAAAATTAAGAGTGCAAAGAAAATATGAATGGGATTAATCTATTTTCTACTTCCATCCTTCTTAAGGTAAGTGGTCAACTTACAGTGCTTTATGTATTAAAAATAAAAACAATAGTCTCTAGTACGTCTTTAAATACATTTGAACAGCATGAACAGCATAAGCAATTAAGCTTATGAATTCACTAAAACAGATACAAACTATGTCCTTTAGGTTGCATAAAAATACCAAATTAGATAGCATTAACCACTCAATCCATAGCTTGATATTGCATATTACCAAACACAACAAGGCATGCTAAATTAAAAGGCAACACAGCCATAGAGTCACTAGACACACAATGGAACATTTCCAACAGGTGTGTTTTTCACACATCTCAGATGTCAGCACTTATACTTTAATAACAGCCATATAATATTACAATTGATAAGTTATAAATAGCAGTCATGAGACAGTGAATGAAAGCTAAGCAAAAAGAGAAGGTCAAATGATGCAAACTATCTGCCTGAAAGTGTTGATTTCGCATTCTCCAGAGATTTTACAATGGCAATTCTCAACAACTAAGCTTGGAAGTTGTAAACACGAATTAGAAATTCTAAACCATCATAACAAGCACTTAAAGTAAAATAAAAATTTTAATGTTAATTTTATTAAAGCAAAATACCTAAAACTTTTCATTGATAAAATGTAAAGACATCCTTTTGATGTTATTTTATATAGTCATTGTTATAAATTGAATTTCTTTTCCAAAAATAAAATTTGTATATCCTAAACTTGGTGCCTGAAGTTCTAGTCATATTGGGAATGGAGTGCCATTTTTGTGTTAATGAGGCTTCATTAGCATAGGGCTTCCTTGACTCAATATTTTTAGATATTTTTAAAAATTCAAGGCAAGTTATAAAAAGAGATAGATTAACATAGATATCAAGATACATAGAAATCCCTAAGGAAGGAATAAACAGAAGCAAAAAAGTCTAGGACCTTTCTCCACAGTCATCAATAGCGTAGCCTCCTAAATTGTGAGATAATAAATTTCGTTTACTAGACCCATATAGTTGTGACATTTCTGTTCTAGCAGCACTCAAACTAAGGCAGTCAGGATTTTAGCCAGAAAACAACCCTTCAGCAGAAGTCACCCAACCGTGTCCCTGTACAAGCACAATAGCTATAATTAAACAACTAATTGTAACTTTCTTTGCAAAGTTTATTAAAGTTTCTAATCAAAATTTGAGACAAATAAGCTGAATAAAATTTTGTTCATATAAACAATTTCTCCTGCGTGACACTATGAATAAAGATTTGAGGGAAAGGAAAGAAAGAAAAAAAAAAGAGAGAAATAAAGTATGAAATCCCTTAGAAGAGAAAGATACACTTTTAAAAAATAAGAAGGCAACTAAAAATGTATTCCTTTAAGCGTTAGATGAAATAATATAGTATTTGAAAATCAAAAGTACATTTATTCATTCTTTTTTTAACAGTAATAACATTACATAGTATAATTGTAATGAGTTAAAAGTTGTTAAACACAGTAATGCCAATTTTTTTTTATCATTCACAAGGATGATATACAGTGAATTATATGCATCTAACAAATCTACCGAGTACGTAGGAGTAAAGAAGAAAAATGGAAATATAAAGATAATTGTGCTCACAAAATTTGACTTCCTTAGTCACCATCACCTATCACCCTCACCACTCTCATCAAGTCGATTCCAACTCATGGAGAGAGACCCTGCAGGATGGAGTGGATCTGCCCCTTTTGAATTCTAAGACTGTAAATCTTTACAGGAGCAGACAGCCTCATTTCCCCCCTTAGAGTAGCTGACAGGTTTTAGTTAGCAGTTCAATGTATAGTACACTAAGTCAGCAGGGCTTCTTAATGATCTCAAGTACTTCTAAAATTTAAATCTAAAGCCATTACTACACATCTGTAGCTCAAAACAGATGCATTCCTGGTTTCACAAGAAAATATTATCAAACTAAAAGACATACAGAGTTCATAAGAAGCAGTATCAATCCAACCAGTAATTGGATGTATGCAATCAAGTGAATATATAAATATAGTCTCATAAATATAAGTATTACAGGCACGTTTTAACCGTAACCAAATACGGTTTTATATTTACTTTTCTTCTATAATGACTATTAATATGAAGCTGTTTCTCTAATTTTAGATGTTAAAAACAAGACAGCTGATAATTTTGTGTTCTACCTAAAGATAGCAATCATTTAGTATGAGAACTAAATTTAAACTTGCATGGAACCTTAAGATCAAAACTAAAGAACATTTATGTTATACTTGTGACATCCCTAGAACAATTCTAATTAGTGATGATTCGAGTGAATTGATAGATGATAGATACAGATGATATAGATACAGTACCGAAATAGAGTTATTTCTCAAGAGAACGCAGCCTTATGCACTTAGACTTCTTAAAAAAAATGTGTCGTGAGCTATGATTTTTTAATGGCTCACATTCATGGAAAAGCTGGACAATGAATAATGACAATCAGAAAAACTGCTGCACTTGAATAATAGTACTGGTGAAGGTTTGTTCCATTGGGCAATTTTACCCCCTTCCCACCATACTTTCTACAGCCCTGATCTAGCCTCTTTAAATTTCTTTTTGTTCCTCTACTTAACATTTAAAAGGAGCATGATTTGAGTCCTTCCAAGATACTAAAAATTGCTGTTGTTATGTGCAAATTGCAGAGCACAGAATTCCTTAGGTAGAAGGTTTACAGACTTGGAAGCACTGTCTAGAAGTGTATAGACCAAAATAGTAGACATGCCAAGAAGTAATAGCTTCACATTTTGATATCTTGGATTCCAGCAACGAATCCCCGGAAAAGGACATCACACTTGTTAGAGATTCCGCAAAAAAGAGGAAGACTACCAAGGATATGAACTGACAATGTCTGCAATGAGGACCTTCTGCATAACAGCAGTTCTCTGGATGACATGATGAAGCAGTTCTTTATTCTGATTATAGAACTGCTGTGGGTTGGAAGTGACTGGAAAGCATAAGAAAACTGGACAACAATGTGTCATTTGTGTGGTTAATAAAACCTGAGAGCGGTTTGGTGAAGAGACTCTAGGAAAGGTTGTCCATTATAATAGAGTTGTTTTATGGTTGTTGGGTTATTTTTCAGGAGGAGAAGAGCAATGAGAAATTTTCTCTTCTGTATTTGGACCTTGCTCCTAAGAATTTGATGCCTGCGAGCTGCAGCAATTATATTGCAAGTATGAAGACAAAAGTCTAAATTGTATGAAAGAGAATTGTATGGAAAACTCTGGAATCAACAGTACAAAAATTCTGCAATACTGACTAAAATTCGCGAAACTTTAAGAATCCTGCCTCAGTCCTACTTTTATGAGATAAGAAATACAACTAGTTTCAATCACTTACAACAGTGGTTCTCAACCTTCCTAATACCACCACCCTTTAATACAGTTCCTCATGTTGTGGTGACCTCCCAACCATAAAATTATTTTCATTGCTACTTTATACCTGGAATTTTGCTATTGTTATGAATTGGGAACCCCTGTGAAAGGTTCCTTCAATCCCCAAAGGGGTCGCAACCCACAAATTGAGAACTGCTGACTTACAAGATATATTTTTCTGATTCTTCATTTGAATGTATTCTAGCTAATACAGTAATGTTTAATAGAAGCAAACCTTCATGTAAATGTCCAAAAATGAAAATATTCTAAATTTCCATACCAGACACTTAGTTTCCACCTCATAACAATTCTCCCTTTGTCGTGATGTGAATTGCCATTGGTTCTATGTGCACTGCCATGGAGTCAATTCCAACTCATAGCAACACTATAGGATATGTGGCAGTTACACAGTCTGGTGTCAATTTGAAAGGATTATGAGTGAAGGGGTGGAGTCTGGCCTGTCAATCAAGATATAACCAATGAGGTCTCTGTGGGGGCATGTCCTCCTGAGAATTCTGAGAACTCTTGTATTTCCTCATTGGAAGCAGGAGACACCTCTCTCTCTGCTCACTCCCAGAGAGATGCTCTACTGACAAGACACATGGCACTACCCCCTGGAAGCTGGAGAAGCCACATGGACCTACCCTGATGTAACCAGACCTCTTGAGCCAGAGAAACCACACAGAGACCCCTGCCAGCACAGAGACCTTACAACACCACTGGATCCACAATACTTCCAACCCAGTGGCCTGTGATCCTCCTGCATTTGGCATCATTGCATGTATTTTGATTCTGAAGAGGACTTTAGAGATTGGTATCAGACATATGAGCTAATATTAGACTTAATAGACTTGATCTGGACTGGGCTGGGACATTTTCTCAATATTCAATTTCTCTTGCATATAAATGTTTTTCTTATATACATATGAGTGAGATAGTCAAGGTTTATTGTGTCAACCTGGCTGATAAACACAGGTGGGATTAACTTAATGGCAGAGAGATAAATGGCTCAGTAAGCCTCGTGTTTCTAGTTCTCAGGTATCAAGCTTTCTGATGGTCGGACCAGGGTGCAGCTGCCTTAGCCAGTTCCCTGCTTCAGGT
>NW_022109325.1:1041105-1060569 GCF_000313985.2 Echinops telfairi
TTGTTTTCTGATGGTCAAACCAGGGTGCAGCTGTCTTAGCCAGTTCCCTGCTTCAGCTTTCAAGGTTCACTTCCTGCAGTACATCTCTGAGGAGAAGTCGCATGGACCTACCCTGATGTAGCCCTGGTGCTGGAGCAGCCGTGTGGAGACCCCTGCCAGTGCTGAGATGCTTACACATTCACTGACTCGGCTTTCAAGGTTCACTTCCTGCAGTACATCTCTGAGGAGAAGTCGCATGGACCTACCCTGATGTAGCCCTGGTGCTGGAGCAGTCCCGTGGAGACCCCTGCCAGCGCTGAGATGCTTACATGCTCACTGATTTGGCTTTCCTCCTGCAGTCAGCATCATTGTGTGTGTTTTGTGAGATTGGGGAGGACTTTGTAGATTAGTGTCAGACATATGGGCTAATGTTGGATTTATGGGCTTGGACAGCACTGGGTTGGGATGCTTTCTTAATGTACATTTACCCTTTATATAAAACTCTCTCATATACATATGACTTTCTGTGGATTTGTTTCACTAGTTTACCCAAACTAACACATGAGTGTCTATGAAGTTGTTTCTCTAGTCTAGCCAGACTAACACAGGACAAGATAGACTTGTTCCTGTGGATTTCCAAAACTGTAACTCTTTATGGGAGTAAAAAGCTTTGCCATTCTCCCTGGATGTGGTTTAGAATTGCTAACCTTGTGAGTAAGCAACCCAACCTGTAAAAATGCTTCCATCAGGGTACCTATTAAGTCTATTAATCATACCAAAACCAAATCTATTGCCATGAGTTGATACTGATTCAAAATGAGCCCATAGAGCAGTGTTGCCAAGTCTGCTAATCTCTATGGAAATAGACTATCACATCTGTCTATCCTAGCTGGTGTTTGAAACTGCATACTGTTCGGTTCCCATATGAGAGCTTAACCACTATATCCCCAGGCTTTCTAAGATATAAACAAAACAAAACAAAATAGTCCACTGTTTCAAGTCAGTTTCAACACATAAGAACATCCATTTTTAGATGTCCACTCATCTAAGTAACTGTAACGACCTCTCACTATCGTGTCTGTTAAGGATCATTCTGGCTATACTTCGTCCAGCAGACATCTGCTCACTCTTCAATATTCTTTGCCGTAAGGTGAAGTCATCAATTCTTCTTCAGTTTGCCTCATTCATTGTCTAGCTTTCTAGCATATGTGTTGTTGCTGTTTGGTGATATCAGTCAGTTCCAACTCATTGAGTCCTGGTATGCAACATAGTGAAACACTGGCAGTCCTGTGTCATCCTTACAATTGTTTTCATGGTTGAATCCATAATTTGAGTCACTGTGTTAACTCATCAAGGGCCTTTCTCTTTTTTGATGTCCCTGCACATCATCAAGTGCGATCTCCTTCCAAGGACTGGTCTTTCTTGATATGTCCAAAGTATGCCACTCTTGCCTTAAGGAGGATTCTCATGTACCTCTTGCAAGACAGATCAGCTTGTTCTTTTGGCAGTCCATAGTATTTTCAATATTCTTCACCAGCTCCATAGTTCAGATGCATACATTTTTCTTTGGTCTTTGTTATTCAATGTCCACCTTTCACATGCATATTAGGCATCTGAAAATACCTTAGTTTGGATAAAGCATGTTTGTCCTTAAAGTAACATCCTTGTTTTTCAACACTTTAAAGCAGCCTTTATGACCAATGGATATAAGATTTTCAAAAATACTACTCCTGTCTTTGTTTTTAAGATGTTTATGTACATAGCATTCAAAGGTAAAATAATTGTCACTGAGAGAGAGTTTGCAAATAAACAGTAAATTGTGGGGTGGGTCGGGGGCAGCTGTTACTCCTTAGGCAAACAAGACAAGACCCTCATCTTCTCCGGTTCATGGCCCATGGGAGAAAGCTGATGGCTCTGTCATGGGAGCAGAGGAAGCAATGGTTGGCTTGTCTTTCTGCCTGAGATGAATGGACATTTGCATCCTGTTTCCTAACTAAAGTTGCAGAAGGCAGCAGCAGTCTGCAAACTTATCAGTTAATTCATGTTCCTAGCCTAATCCTCCCCCACCCCTTTTCTGTGAACAACTTAGTTGATGTATTAATGCTTCTTTGTAAACCTTTGTTTACAAAGGTTTGTGAATTCTCCCTATGTGTGTAAACCTGTCATGTGTTTCAGGTTGCATGCAGAAAATGGATTTAAACCTGCCCCTAATAAAGTCCTGGGCCCTGGAGTGTCTACTCTGCAGGGACCCTTTGCACCCTAACTTTTGACTATCCCATTTATATATAAGTTTTCTAATTGCAGATCTTGACCTCTCTCAAAGCCCTTTGAAATGTAAAATAAGTACTGGTCACAATGTTATCTTACAATAAA
This sequence comes from Echinops telfairi, assembly GCF_000313985.2. Lineage (NCBI taxonomy): Eukaryota > Metazoa > Chordata > Mammalia > Afrosoricida > Tenrecidae > Echinops > Echinops telfairi. The sequence continues at coordinate 1,043,458 of NW_022109325.1, forward strand.
TTAATTGTATTAAAAGAACATCTGACTTTAAATGCCACAAATATTACATTGCTGTTGTTATTTTCAGGTGTTATCAAGGCAGTTCTGATACACACATAAGAGAAAGAATCTCTAACCAACTTTTGTGCCATCATCAAAATCATTCCGAGGGTTAAGCCCACTGTTTTAACTTCGTTGTCAAATCAAACTACTGTTTTTCAAACAATCTCTCAGCAGTGAGACATGTCAATTTTCTCAAAAACTGTATATTTTATATCTGTTCTAATAACTAATGTGTCTTAACAAAAATAAATATTCCCAAATAAATTAAAAATTATTAGTAGAAAATTAGGATAGTGCAACTAATGAAAATAATAAAACTCAATAGTAAGACTCAAAAATTTCTGATACACACCATATTTCTATTTTACCCACAACAGTTTGTTCTGTTCTTGTGTTTGACTTCTTGGCATGCTTTTGGTCTAATGAGAAAAATCGATAGCTGACAACTATCAAAACTAAATAACAAAGACACCAGCTGCCAATTTGAAAATATTCCATGAATTGTTCTCTACAAGTTGCTTTTATTTATCTGAAATAAATCTACCTGAAACGGCATAAGTAATACATCTTGACATGTTGTTTGATTTACTATTTAGATATGTGTTGTCCTTTGTTTATACTCTGTGAGAGTACGCTGGTTCAATTATATTGGCAAATGGAATTATGATCTGATTACAGAAGTAAATGAACACTCAATTTCTAACAGAGTCGTATATCTGTTAATAGATGGGAGTCAAGTCAGCCCCTGATTCACAGCAACTCTGTGTTACAGGGAACAGCTGTGCCACAAACATTTATTAAATGAAGCAGATAGCCGGACCTGTTTTTCCACAATAACCTTTTGAGGGTTTGAACTGCTAACTTTAGGTTCAAAGTCAAGTGTGAACCATTTGTGTCTGCTAAGGAGCCCTGGTAGGCAACTGAGTTAGCATAGGCCTGCAAACTACAAAGTCAACCATTCAAAATTCCACAGGAGAAAGATGAAATTTTCTACTCACATAAACAATTACAGTGTCAGTAACTCACACAGGCAGTACTAGTCTGTATTTTAGAATATCTTGGATTCTAATAAATAAAACTACAGCGATGAAACAGAAAAAAAGGCATTCAAATAATAATTTTTAGTTACTTCACCTCAGGTCTTATATATGGATATAGTATAAAAAGGCTATGTTTTGGTTGTCAAATGCTGCATATTAAATTCTAATTCATGTTGTTTTTGTTAAGTGTCAATTTCAATCCATAGCGACCCTATGCACAGCAAAACGTAACACTGCTCACTCCTGCACCATCATCACAATTGTTTTTATGCCTGAGCCCGTTGTTGCAGCCACTGTGTCAGTCCACCTCCTTTAGGTTCTTCCACTTCACTGCTGCACTTCTACTTTAGCAAACATGATGTCCTTCTCCAGGGACTGATCTCTCCTGACAACATGCCAAAGTATGTAAGACAAAGTCTCACCGTCTCTGCCTCTAAAAGAGGACTCTGGCCATATGTCTTCCAACACATCAGTTTGTCCTTTTGGCACTCCATCGTAAGCACCACAATTCAAATGCATCGATTCTTCTTCAGTCTTCTTATTCAGTGTTCAACTTTCACATGCATGACTCCATTGAAACTACCATGGCTTAGATCAAGGGCATCTTTTGTCTCATAGTAACACCTTGGCTTTTTAATACTCTGAAGAGGTCGTGTGCAGATTTACCTAATGCAACACATCTTGACTGCTGCTTCCATGAGCATTACTTGTGGATTCCAGCAAGACAAAATCCTTGACAACTGCTACCGTTTCTCCAGTTATCATGATGTCATCTCGCAGTCCAGTTGTGAGAAGTTTTATCTTCTTTACCGTGATTTGTAATCCACACTGAAGGCTGCAATCCTTGCTCTTCATCAGCAAATGCTTCTAGTCCTCCTCGCTTTCAGCAAGTGAGGTTGGGTCATTCTTTTTTACATAATCCAACTTCTCTGGTTATTTTCTCAATTTATTTTTTCTTTTCTATATAATCCAACATCTCTGATTATTTTCTCAATTTTCTAATTCATAGTGTCCCCATATACAACAGAATGAAAAATTACCCTAACCTGTGCCATCCTCATAATTTTTGTTATGTTTGAATCCCTTGTTGCAGCCATTGTGTCAACCCATATCCTTGAATAGCTTCCTCTTTTTCACTGCCCTTCTACTTTTCCACGATATCCTTTTCTAGGGATATCAAAAAACATGAGAGGCTCACCATCCTTGCTTCTGCAGGGCAGTCTGGCTGTAGTTCTTCCAAAACAGATTTGTTTGGGGTTTTTTGACAGCTGGTGGTACATTCCACATTTTTCACTAGCAACTTTAATTCAAATGCCTTGATTCTTCTTTGGTCTTCCTTACTCTGTTCAAATTTCATATGTATATGAGGTGACAGGAAATGCCCTGGCTTGGGTCAGGCCCACCTTAATCCTTAAAGTGGCATCCTTGCTTTTCAAAACTTTAAAGATGTCCTGCACAGATTTTCCCAATGTAACGTTTCTTCCTTGACCTTTGTTCCCATAATCATTTACAGTGGATCCAAGTAATATGAAATCATGATATTACTCATTGGTCCAGTTGTGAGTATTTTAGCCTTCTTTACATTGATTTGTAATCCACACGGAAGACTGCAAACCTTGACCTTCATCAGCAAGTAGTTCATGTCCTCCTCACTTTCAGTAATCAAATTGTTGCATCAGCTGCAAAATGCTGGTTGTTAATAAGCCTTCCTCCAATCCTGATGTTATCTTCTTCATACAGTACATATTTGATAATGATTTGTTCAGCAAACAGATTGAATATGCATGATGAGAGGATACAATCCTGACATATGCCTTTCCTAATTTTAAACCACACAATACTCCCTTGTTCTGTTTGCACAACTGCCTCTTGATCCATATACAAGTTCACATAAGCACAATCAAGTGTTCTGGAATTCCCATTCCTCTCAAGGCTATTCACAGTTTGTTATGATCCACACAGTCTAATATCTTTGCATAATCAATGAAACACAACTAAACATTTTCCTGATGTTCTCTGTTTTAGTCAGGTTTCACCATATATTAGCAATATTATCCCTCGTTCCATGTCGTCTTCTGAATCAGGTTTGAACTTCTGGCAGTTTGTTGTTTGTTGAATGATCCTCAGAAAAATTTTACTTGCATGTGTTATTAAAGTGATTGTTAACAATCTCCATAGTCTTCTTGATAACTTTTCTTTGGAATAGGTACAAATCTGGATCTTCCATTAGGTTGGCCAGATAATGGCCTTCCAAATTTCATGGCACAAGTGAATGCCTAATCAGCTCTTTGAAACATTCCCATTAGTATTCCATCAATTCCTGGTGCCTTGTACACAGGCAGTCCCTAGCCTCCTTTTGACTGCTATTCTTGACTCCCACAGAAGGAATCTGTTTGATTTTCTTAGATTCCTGTTTTGCACATCAAAGTTCCAATGAGTGGTAGATGTTTACACGGATGTCTTCTCATTTTGTGTCGTGCACCGTCAGCAAATGAAGGTCCCAGTGTATCATACATGTCATTATGGTCTACTCTATTTTGACAAAGCAGACATCCCTCAGTCATATTTTTGAGTGCTTTCTGACCTGAGGGCCTCATTATCTGGCCCTATGTTCTGCAGCTATTTATGAGGCTTTCAGTATCTGACAATGTTCCACTACTGTACAAAAGATTCTCAGTAGCTAACTCCTCAGAAATGCATAGCTTATTCCTTCTTAGTAGTCTCTTTTCAGTCTGGAAGCTCCTCTAATACCTGTTTACCCTGGATGACCCTGATTATGTATTGCTATATCTATATATCAAAATTTCCGTAACATGTATCTTTAATTACCTTGAAGTCTGTGGATTGGCATCGGCAGTTTATGATAAGCTGTGTGGTAGTTGCATAATTTCACATCAACTTGATATATAAATGTGTAGAGATGGAGTCTAGCCTGTCAATCAGGTCACAGACTGATGTGGGTGTGGCCCTCTCATTAAGGAGGGCCCTGGGAACCACCCCCTCTTTCTACCTCTACCTTCCTGCTGGCATACCTTGGTTGCTGTGAGAACCCTGTGATGCCTGCACCACCATTGAAGCCACAAGACTTTGCACCTACTGACTGGTGATCTTCTTGCATTCTGAACCATTGCATGTGGCTGCGTGAGTCTGAAATGGGACTAATGGACTAGTATTGGACATATGGACTAGTACTGGACTTATGGACTTGATCTGGCCTGGGCAAGGATGTTTGCTTACTTTGGAATATAAATCTCTCTCTTACACATATGAGTGTCACTGTATTTGTTTCTCTAGTCAAACTGACCTAATACAAGCTGCTAATCTAAAGATTGAGGGCTTGAACCTAGCCTGTGGCATCACAGAAAAAAAACTGCTCCCAAACTGCTTCCATAAAGATTAGAGCCAAGAAAATCTAAAGAGTAGTTCTACAGTAACAAGTAGGATTGTCATCAGTAGAAATCAACTTGATAGCAACAGGTGTATTACTGTGAATTTAATTATTTTAATCAACATTAAGAAAAATGTTAAATCATGTTATTATTAAGCTATGGCAGACACTAAAGTATTTTAACATATGTCAATTAGAATGTGGTGAAGCAAGTTAGATATTTTTGAGCCATAATTACTATTTTATGAGTATATATATATATAGAGTACCTCCCAAAACATAATTTTTTTCCAAAGCTGTGTATTTAAATTCAACCTTATCACCTTCAAAGCACTCTCCATTAGACTTAATACATTTGTCAAATCTGTGATTCCATTCTTGGAAACATTTTTCAAATTCATCTGTTTGGATGTCTGAGAGCATTCCCTCTTTTTTTCTTCACCTCTTCTACATCGTCAATTCACCATCCTTTCATGTCCCTTTTCATTCGCAGAAATAAAAAGAAGTTGCATTGAGCGAGGTCAGGTGAGTAAGGTGTGAGGGGCAAGAGAGGCATGCTGCTTTTTGCCAAACACTGGTGCACTGAGATGGCTGTGTTAGCAGGTGAATTGTCGTGGTGGCAAAACCAGTCCCCTGTTTACCACAAATCAGGTTTTTGTCACACATTTTTATACCATATTTTCAGAACTTCTAAATAGAAAGCTTGATTAACAGTGTGACCTGGTGGAACAAATGAGTCGACATTTCCATCTGTTTTTGAAGTAGATAGACGTCTAGAATGAAGTTTGTCATCAATCTGCATTTCACCTATTTTGAAACAAGAAAACCACTTGTACACTTGAGTTTTTCCCATAGTGCTGTCCTTGTAAACTGTGTTCAACATCACAACAGTTTCTGTAAATCTTTTCCTGAGCAGGAAATAAAATTTTATAGCCGCACACTGTTCTCTTAAATCGGCCAGCACAACAGATGAGGTTTGAGCAAAACTGCTTTCATGAAAAGTTGTGACCAGAGAAAACATTCCCAGGCAATGCCACTGGGTGCACTAATTCAGAGCAAGTTGCTTAATGCTGCTCTGGGGGGAAAATGCGTACTACAAAAGTTCCACCCACCAGAGATTTTTCCCGTTTTTAGGGGGGTAGCCCCGTGTGTGTGTGTGTGTGTGTGTGTATCAATTAGTTAATTCTCAATTATAAATTTTGTACAATATAATACATACGTAACTTTTAAATTCCAGATTGCCTCTGGTTTCCACACTTTTGAGCCATGTTGTTTTAAGTTTCAGTGTAAATACATTTTATTTTATTGTATTTGAAAATACATTTTAATGTGAAGTCAAGCAAAGCCTGATTTATAAAGAGTGACCTCAACCTTCCTTGTGTTTCATGCTTCCATTCATGACTCTGATTGAATGCCACTCCTACTTCCTGAGCACGTCACAATTGCCTTCTCATTTCTTAGTACTCACACCAAGGGCATCTCTCATAAGAAACATTTCCGGGCCCAAAATTTGAAAGTAGTGACCTTGGGGTATCTGTCCTCAATACCCATTAGGTAACAGAGTGGGTGAAAAAATTAAGGCACAATTTCATAGAGATTCAATGAATGAAAGACTTAAATGAAAAATTATAGTTCAACAATAGAGATCATTGATTCTCTTCAATTACTTACCTTTTGTTATTTTATCTGTATTTGTTCCCCTCTGTGAACAGGAATGTTAAGAAATGTTAATTTTTTTCTTTTTATTTATAAACCCTCTTATTTTTATTCTTAGGTACCCTGAGTCTGTTACAATTCATAGCAACCCCCTGTACAAGGACAACAACATAATACTACCGGGCCAGGCCCCATTCTCTCAATCATTGCTGTTTGAACCTGCTGTTGCAGCCTCCTGGTTAATGTCTCTTTCTGAGGGTTTCCTCTCATTTGCCAACCCTTTACTTTGCCAAGCATCATATGCTTCTTGAGGGATGAATCCCTCTTGATAACATGTCCAAAGTGTGTGAAATCAGATTCCCATCTTTGTTTCTAAGGAGCATTCTGTTACACTTCCTCCAAGACAGATTTGTTCATTTTTAAGGATAATACATGGTTTATTTTATATTATTTGTCGACACCTAATTTAAATACATAAAAAACTTATTTTGTCTTCTTATTTGCTACTAACTTTCACAAGCTTATAGGGACAATTGGACATAGAATTAGTTCATTCTAAATGGTTATGAACACAAGTCTATTATTTTTAGGAAAATTCACTATTATTTTGGTGGTCAGTAGAAAATTGTGATTAAGATTCTAGATTTCAAAGTGAAACAGGTCACCTTTTTGAACTATGAATTAAGTTAAAATAGACACATATATTAAATTCTCAATCCTAGCCTTCCAAATTTAACTGTAATATATATATACTTTTGTTGTCTTATAATACACCTTATTGAACTAAGCATTATCAATAATGGAAGTATATTTACAACTCTTTCATGTTAATACTACTAAATAACATTCAATTTAGGGTTCTAATTACATAAGGCTTTATTAATCATATAAAAAGTATATTTCTATAAATTTAGCATGATTTATATATTAAAAAGAATACTGGTTTTGATATTTTGTTAGGAAACTTTCATTCTCGATACAGGTTACAAATGCTAAGAACCTAAGAAGAGTAACCTAACAAGACAGACATTAAAATTTTATAAATCTTAAGGATAACCTATGTTATAACCACCACCCACCTTCAAGATTATCATATTATGGTGGCTTGTCTTTTGCTATAATGCTCAAAGTAATGAGACTGGTATTTCAAATACCAGAAGGGATACCCATGGTATTTTATACTAAAGGTTTTTATACTAAAGGAGATTAGGAAAAAAATCTGGTGATCTACTTCCAAGAATTAGCCAGTAGAAACTGTATGGAACATAACAAAACATGAATCAAATTGGACTTAACAGTAGGCATATATATCTATAATACATAAGTTTGTAAACATTGTTCTGTCAAATCACTTTAATCATTTAAAAATATACAAGCATATTTTATATGCATATAATAATAAACAAACAAATATATATGGGTTAAACTCTCCTAGTTGGTATTAAACAACCACATCTACAACAGTCACAAGCAAAGCATTACTCAGAAAGTCTTCAACAATTTAGTTTTAGTAAGCCAAAAGAAGAGTGCATTAGCTTTTGTTAATTGTGCTTCTCAAACTGAAGTACATTCAATGGTTAACATGTGGTAGGAAACACTATGCCACTGGAGAAATACTGATTTGTTTCTGAATTTCTATGGCATTATCTTTCCAAGTGGTAGTTGTGGTAAATTATAAAAATGGAGATGCAATATTTAATCCAGATTTTAAAGACTAGAGTGTGTCATTTGAAATAGAAATAGAATGCACAAAAACATATAAAGAAAAATGTAACTTTAAAGATATTTCATAAACATTCAAAAGTTTTATAATCTGACATAGTATAGAAATTAATAGTATTTTCTGTATTTGTAGGCTAGGAATTATACCTCAAGTCCTTACATATTCTTATGTTCAAAAAATTATTTTCTTTTTAGATCTGTTGTGGCTTTATTTGAGATACAGTATTATTTCAATTCTCATTGCCTGTCTCAATCATGCACTTCCAACCATGTATCCATTCAAACCATGAATGGATCTAGCTGTCATTAAATAGAATAATAATGCTTCTATATTACATTACTCACTAGAACACTGGGAGGCTAGAGGCAGTTACACTATGGAATAAAAAAAGTAAAGATTTTATGTTTACTTTTTCTGCAAGTGTCAAAATAGACATCACTTAAATCCTTTATATTAATTCCACATTATCATTTTTATTTTCAAAGGCATATGGGGCAGGAAAGTGGGTTTCACAAAATGATCATGGATTAGAACCCCCAATGCTCTTACTGTGACCCTGTGTATATCCATCAAAATCAAGTAGTTACTTATAGTTGTAATTGCAGAAACACCCCATTATGGACTACCAAATTGCTTAGTAGCTTTAAGAAAATCTTTAAATTCTGTTCCTTATACTTTGAGTCTCATCTGTAATGATGACCCTTCATTTATTCTTTATTTCTGCCACATTTAATTTCTTACAGTTACAAAACATGCCAGGTCCTTCCATACCTTTAAGCCTTTGCTCACGCAGATTTCTGTCAAGTATGCTTTTTCCCACTTGTCCAAACAGAAAAGTCTATTCATCCATCAAAGCCCAGATTAAGTGCCCTGGATTCTGTGAGGCTTTTATTGAATCACATCCCTCAATAGATCTAATTTGCATGTACTTCTCTTACTTCTCTTGTCACAATCCATTCTAATCATTCTTCACCCTGTCAGCCTCTTCAGGTACTGAAGGATTCTTCAGGGGAAAGACAGCATGCTTGGGTGTAGAGTTAATAATATCACACATAATTATTTAAATTAAGCAATCTTTGTCTTATCACTTTAATTTTTATTCTCAATTATTATTATAAACTTTATAAATATTTTAACATGTTTATAGTTAGCAAAAAGGATTTAAATATATAAATGTATGATGACTATTTCCTTTTGAAATGACATGAAATTTCAGCAGTTTATTATTTTCAAAAGTGTTTACAGGTGTGTTTGATAATTTGATACTTAGAACAATTCTTGGACATGCTGAAAGAAACAAATCCTCATTTTATAGGCTAAGTAACTATCTTAAAAATGTGATGTGAAAAAAAATGTCATTAGTCTCACTAATTAACCACACAGGTTTTAAGTACAAAAGTGAAGAAGAATATATTATTTCTCAGTTATTTGAATAGATGCTTCCAATTTATTTAAAATTTAGGGGTAAATGTGGTCATGTCAATATTGCAAAACAAGACACAATCAACAGGTAATTCCACTGCGAAATAATGGATCTACCATTTAAATTTCAACTTAAGTTATAAATCTAAACAATTAGAGTAACCATGCTTAATATTAAAATCTATTACATGTCTAATTTATGTTACAGTGAACTAAGTAGTTTATATGTATTAGTTCTTAATTCTCCACCAACACCACCTAATAAATTCTAATATCATTCTCTTTTTACAGAGCCAGAATGATTGAAAATAATAACTTCTGAAACCAAACTCAACACTCTGGGGTCGAATCCAACTCATAGAAACCTTGTATTACCGCCTACTTTGTGCTCCCAAGGCTGTAATCATTATGTAGTATACAGCTTGTTGTATACTTTCCCTGTGTAGCAACCAGTGGGTTCAAGCCACCAACTTTTCCGTTAACAACCAAATAACCACTGCATTACCAATGCTCCATAACTTGCTCACAGTTACCTAGTAATATAATAAGTGGCTGGGACAGAATCAAATTTACTTCTTAAGAGAGTCAGTGTCCAAACACAGAAAGACTAGCGGCAAGATGAGAGTAATGTTATAATGCACATTCATTATTCTAGCTAGACCTAATCTAATTTGTATCTAAATTTACATCTAAATCATTATTAATATAATTATATAACATCTCTACATATTTTTTTTCATCTCTACTATATTTATGCTATGAAAAAAGGCATCTTGATAATACTGGGCATCAAAATATGCCCTAGCTTTACTTTGGTTAAAGAAATTCATCCAATCATTCAACTATGCAGACTTTGATTTTCTTTTTTTCAATTAAATACTTTTACTGGAGGCTCTTACATGTCTTATCACAATCTATACATTCATCCAGTGTGTCAAGCACATTTGCACATATGCTGCCATCATCATTTTCAAACCATTCTCTTCTCTTTTGAGCCCCTGAAAGCAGCTCCCCATTTCTTCATCCTCCCTTCACCGCCCACTTTCCCTCGTGAACCCTTGAGAAGTTACAGATTATTATTTTCATATCTTACATCATCCTCCATTGCCCCTCACCCACTTCTCCATTGTTCACCCCCTGAGATGGACTTACAGGTTGATCCTTGTGATCAACTCCCCCTGTCTTCCCCCACCCTCCCCTAATCTGTTGTGGCTCTTATCTGTAGCAGTGTGCATGTTCTGGTCTAATCCAATTTGTAAGGTAGAATTGATGTCTTGATAAGGGGGTGAAGGAAGCACCAAAGAACTAAAGGAAAGTTGTGTGTTTCATCGGTGCTATACTGCACCCTGACTGGCTCATCTCTTCCCTGTGACCCTTCTGTTGTGAGGGGATGTCCAATTGTCTACAGATGGGCATTGGGTCTCCACTCCATGCCCGCCCCCCAATTCACCTTGGGTATGATTTTGTTCTGGGTCTCAGATGCCTGTGACCGGATCCCACTGACACCTCATGATCACACAGGCTGGTGTGCTTCTTGCATATGGGTTTTGTCGCTTCTCAACTATATGGCCACTTGTTTATCTTTAAGCCTTTAAGACCCCAGCTGCTATAGCTTTCGATAGCCAGGCACCATCAGCTTTCTTCACCACATTTATTTATGTACCCATTTTGCCTTCAGCAATCGTGTCAAGAAGGTGAGCATCACAGAATGGCAGACTGTTCTTGAGTTGAGGGAGTAATTGAGTTGAGGCCCAATGTCCATCTGAAACCTTAATTCTTAACATACAGATAAGCGTACATAGCTCTATTTCCCTCTCATCATATACATATTTATATATGTACATGCCTATATTTAGTCCTCTATAAATATACTTTGCCTCTTAGCTCTTTCCTCTATTTCCTTCATTTCCTCCTGTCCCCCTATCATGTTTGGCCTTCATTCGGGTTTAGTAATTCCCCACTGCTACATTACCCTGATTAAGCCCCACTAGGCATCCTATGCTCTTCTCTCCATTGATTTTAGTTTACTTTTTCCTTCGGCCCTGAGTTGGTTCCCACCCCACCATCCTTTACTCCCACCTCCTCTTCTCCAGTATCCTCCCAGAACCATTGGTCCCATTCTTTTCACCTCCGAATTATTTATCTCGCCTATCTTATCTAGATAGACATGCAGACACATTAATAAGTGCAAAAACCCAGCAAAGCCAAATAAAACAAAAAAAGGAAGTCAAGACCAACAAAACAACAACAAAAAGAAAGCCACTGACAAAAATGGAAAGGCCTATAAATAGTTCAAGGTCTATTTGCTGGCCTTTATGAGTGTTTTCCCGTAGAGTATGATGGGGTGCTACACGCTGTCTCCAAAGTCTATTTTTGGTATTCCCTGGGAATTTCATCACTTTGTTCCCCTTGCTGCTCTGCTGCATGCCCTTAGTGTTTCACCCCAGTTGGATGGGGTCAGATTGTGCACTATTCCCACACTGTGTCTCCAGGATTGTCCCCGACAGTGTTATGGTTTAATGAGGGACATCATGTCTCATGGTGGGGCCAACCTTATGGTCCTCTCTGTGCCTTGTCTGCTGCAAGTAGGAATATCATCCTGGGGGCTTGATGGGCCAGGATGTCCTCCCCTCCCTTCCACCCCTTTTTGTTTCTCCCTTGTGCTCTAATCAGACACACCCTCTCCCCAAGCTGTAGCCCCAGTGCTGTCCTCTGAAGTGCATTCTTCTGAGGGGTGTGGCGTGTCCACATAGTTTTGATTGGGGCTGACCCTGCAGACCTCTCTATTGGTGCCCTGGTACAAGCGTTCCCTAGTACATGCTGGTATGTGGTATTCACATCTTGGTGCATCATATTGAAGCCTGTTCTCTCTCTCCCTCTCCTATGGAGATATAAACAATACCCTCCCCTTGGGTGGGTTAGTACCCTGCTCCCCACCTACCCATGTCTTTTATTTTTCCCTCTTTCTTTCCCCCTCTTATTTGTTGGCTGCCATATGTATCTCTAGATTGGGTTTGGTCCCTGCCATGGTTGCTGTACCTCACCCCAGGAAAAGATTTTGATTTTCTTAAGATGTTAATACTACAGAACTTAAGATGAACTTTCAGGAACAGGTGTATGTAACTCTAGGATTCTCTGAATAATAGAATCAAGGGATCTCTGAATAATAGAGCCATTTATGTGTGATTCGTATTCCAAGGGTCACCCAAAGAAGACAACGGGTTTCAGTGGCTTCCAAAGTAAAAAATAACAACAAAAAAGAATCAGTTGCCCGCTTCACAGGAAATAGCTGCTGAAAAACTCACACACAGTTTTGAAGCATTGTAAGATACTGAAGGCCTAACAAATGGAGGCAAATCAGTGTAGGAAATAGTGTCTTTGGATAGAACCCTCACTCAAAATGTGACTGAGGAAAAGCTGATATTTTGGAGCAGAGTAGGCCTTGGTGAGAATGTTCAGGGAAAGCCATTAGGAGTGGAGCCTTCAAGATCTTCATTTGCTGATGGGTCACAACTCAAGGTGAGGAGAAACAGCTGGGGGGTGGGGCAGAAATCTGCTAATGATCAAGCTTGGTATGTGTGGAAATATGAGTCTTGGAAAACTGGAAATCATCAAAAATGAAAGGAACATATAAAGATTCATATCATAGGTATTAGTGAGCTGAAATTGACTGGTATTGGACATTTTTAATCAGAAAATCTTATGATTTATTGTAGTAGAAATGACACAATCAAAAGGATCTTTCATTCATTTTCAGAAAGGACATTGCAAATCGGTCCTAAAGTGCCCTGCTCTCTGTGGTAGCATCATATCTATCGGCCTTCAAGGAAATCTAATCAATACAACTATTATTCACATTTAAGCACAAAAGCTAGTGGTGAAGAAATTGGAGAATTCTACCAAGGCCTTCAATCTGAAGTTGATCAAACAAATGATGCATTGATTGGCGACCAGAATGCAAAAGTTGGAAACAAAGAGGAAGGAACAGTATTTAGAAAATATGGTTTTGGTGATAGAAACAAAGTTGGAAATTAAATGATGGAATTTTACAAAACCAACGATTTGTTCATAGCAAACACCTTTTCGCAACAACAAAAAAGTGAACTTTTTGTTTTATACATGAACTGCTCTAAATGGAATACACAGAAACCAAATTGACTACATCTCTGGGAAGACATAATGGAGAGGCTCACTATCAGCAGCTTGAACCAAGGAATCTATTGATCATATGTAAGTTCAGATTAAAGATGATGAAAATTAAAACAAGTTCACAAGAGTCAAAATACAACCTTGAGTCTCTTCCACCTGAGTTTAAAGAACGTGTCACGAACAGACTTGACACATTGAACACTAATGTTAGAAAACCTGATGAGCTGTGGAAAGACATCAAGAACATCAGAAAGCAAAAGTCTTGTCCTTAAAAAGACAGGACAGAAAGAAAAGATAAACGTGGATGCCAGAATAGACTCTGAAACTTTATCTTAATCGCGTGGTAGTTAAAGCAAATGAAAGAAATGATGAAGTTCAAGAGATGAATAGAAAACTTCAAAGGACAGCTCCACAAGACAGAGTAAAATACTATAATGAAATGTACAAACCTGTATTTAGAAAACCAAAATGAAAGAACATGTTCAGCATATATTAAATGCAAGAACTGAAGAAAAATTCAAGCCTTAATGGAAATATTGAAATATTATATGGGCAATCAAGAGATAAAAAAAATATATGCTGCATTAGTAAATCTGATGAACAAGACCTCAGTAGAGTATTGAAAATCCAGGATGTTACTCTGTACATTTGACTCAGCCATGGGATTTACCATTGCCTCATATGCAAGTGAAAGTTGGACATTAAATAAGGAAGACTAAAAAGGAATCAATGCATTCGAATTGTGGTGCGGGAGAAGAATACTGCAAGACCATAAATAGCCAAAAAGGACAAACAAGTCTGTCTTGGAAGAAGATGGGCCAGAGTAATCCTTACAGATAAGAATGGGGAGTACTTGTCTTAAATGCTTTGACATCTTGTCAGTAGGGACCAGTCCCTAGAAAAGGATGTCATGCTTGGTAAAGTAGAGGAGCAGAGAAAAATCCATCAAGGAGATGGATTGACACAGTGCTGCAACAATGGCTCAGGCAGAAGAACATTCTGAGAACAGCGCAGGAGCAGGCAGTTTTCTCTGGTGGTGTATAAGTGTGCTATGGATAGGAACCAACCGGATGGCACCTAGCAACAACAACAGCTGCGTCAATGGGCTTAAATATAACAATGTTAGAGGCCCATGGAAGGACGTTATTTCCTTCTGTTGTACAATATTTAGCTGTGAGTCAAAAAGAACAGATTTGAGGACACATAACAAGAACACTACATATCTTAGATGGGATGATTAAATTTAAATCAGCTTTCTCTTAAGAAAATGTAACTATTTCTCCATATAACCCAATAAATCAATTGCTAATATAATTTATGACAGAACCAAATGTAGCACTGTATCTTTTGACTATCTGAGAATTACTTTTATTGTTATTAGAAGTTCAACTATTAGTCTTAAGAGAAACAAAGAGGTAATAAATCAGTTTGCATCTAGCTAAGGTAGATAAATATTTGTTTTTCTTCAAGTACTATCTTTCTACACATGCAATAGCAGATTTTAGAAATAAAATCTAAACAAAACATCAAACCCCTTCCACATTTAACACTGGTTTAAAAATGTATTTCCATTTCAAAAAGCTCTTTTAAAAAGTGATAAAATGAATTCATTAGAACCTAGTTGTTCAGCATACTTGTAGTCAACATTTTTAATCAAGCAATTTTTCTGGGCCAGACAAGGCACATAGCAATATAAACCATATTCAAGATTTCCTTGAATTCCTAAAACCCAAACTGTCCATCACACCATGCTTAATTCTGTATTTATATTTCCCTAACAGTCAATTTCTTTAAAAAAAATAACTGATCACTGTAAAATAAAGATAAATTTACTGTACATTAAGTACTTTTTATTACATGTACTACTTCAAGTAAATAAACAAGGCATAACAAATCCAGATTGAAAATGGTTTTATGTTCATAGTCGCAACAATCTGGTAATTTTCACTTTGGATGTCTAATAAAGCTATCATTTTTTGTTTGTTTGTTTGTTTCAAAAAGTAAATTATCTTACCTCTCAAATATAGAAAAATTTTCTTCTGATAATATGGCATTAAAAAGTGTGCAAGGAAAAAAAATACTAATTAAAAAAAAATTTTTTTTTAATAAATAAATAAATAAAAATAAAAAGTGTGCAAGGTATATCTGTACCAGAAAATGTTTTGAGATAAATAAAATAAATCAGCAAATATGAGTCACATTTCCTCATAGGGTAGATCACAATATAGAATAAAACTCATTCTATTCAAAATCCATTTATGTCACTTATAAATTTTCACATATCAAACTTTTACTTACATAATGGCATCAGAAATTTTGTACTGAGGGACTAGAAATCTCTTACTGATGCAAAAATATTTTATTTATATTTCAAATTGAATTGAGCTATAGCTAAAATACACAACTCAATAATTCAATCCAGAGCCACAAACAACTTAGGAATCTTTTCTTCCATCTTGTATAAGGTGACCAGATATCCCACTTTTGGCGGGACAGTCCTGATTTTTGGCATTTTTTAAAAGTCCCGATTTTTGGAAAGAATGCACGACAAGCTAGGAAACGGTCTATTTGGTCCATATAGATCAAATTTTTAATCAAGAACCACCACCCACACCCCACCCCCGTGGTCAATGGTGTCCCGCTTTACCAATGTTAAAATCTAGTCACCTTAGTCTTGTACCACTCATTACTGTGAGCTCCTTGTTTCCTTCAGCCTCCCTTCACACACCCAGGCAATCATGTTACTACCACCTCATCTTTCTCACGGAGAACAGTTCATGGTTTTGAAATGCTGACCTTGCGGTTAGGGTTAGCAGCCCAATGCATAACCATGCATAACCCAGGGCTCCAAAACCAGAAAAAGAGCCCAAAACGACAAAAAATTGCTGAGTTATATCTCTCATAAAAATAGATACAAAAATTCTGCTCAAAAGAATCCAAAAATCTATCCAAAACATTAACACATTACTACCAAGTGGGATTCATACAACGGATGCAAGGATGGTTCAACACTAAAAAAAAATAATGTAATCCACTACATAAAGAAGACAAAGTATAAGAATTCAATGATCATATTAAGAAATGAATAAGAGAAATTTGAAAATATCCAGCACACACTTTTGATTTAATAAACAAACTTTTAAAAACCCTCTCAAATAAGAATAGAAGGGAAACCCTCAACATAATAAAGGCCAAATACTAAAAGACAACAGCCAACATCACACTCAATAGGGAGAAACTGAAAACATGTCCTCCAAAAACAGGAACTAAACAAGGTGCCACTTATTACCACTTTTATTCAACATTGTGCTGAAATTCATAGCCAGAATCAGTAGACATCAGACTAAAAAAATCAAAGGAATACAAATGGACAAAAGAAGTGAAACTCTCACTATTTGATGGTTTTTATATTTATCATATATACAGTGAACCCTCGTTTATCACGGTTAATCGGTTCTAGACCCTACCGTGATAAATGAAATTCCGTGAAGTAGGATTCCTTATTTGTAAATCAAATATTTTCGTAGTTAGAGCATAGAGAACATGAAAAAACACCCTTTAGTCACCATTACATTCGTATTACCCAATTTATTAAAATAAAAAGGGAAAATACAGTAAAACATTTTGGACGTTACAATTATCATTTATTATTTATTATATTATTTATGGCATCTAGTTTACAGTATTACATA
>NW_022109325.1:1064970-1069731 GCF_000313985.2 Echinops telfairi
GTACAAATGTGCTTGACATACAATGGATGTATATATGGATTGTAATAAGAGTTTTATGAGCCCCAATAAAATGATTTTTTTTTAAATGTGATTAAAAACTCAGCATATACTCAAGTATATTCGTAAATCCCCAAGGACTCAAAAAAAATAATCTTGGAAATAATCGAAAGTGGTAGAAGATTAACAAGCAGAAATTAATGGATTATTATATATGAACAACAAAAACTCTGAAAAAATCTATAAAACAATATCACTTATAATAGCCACACAAAAGATGAAATATTTAAGAATAAATGTAACCAAAGAAATAAAAGACCTTTACCAAGAAAACTACAGAGCACTATAAGAAATCAAAAGGGGCCTACACAAATGGAAGAACATCTCATGTTCATGGATAGGATGCCGTAATATAGTGAAAATGTCAATACTACCTAAAGCAATCTATAAATTCATAAAAATTCCTATCCAAATCCTAACTTAATTATTTAAAGAAATGTAAAAACAAATTAGTAATTTCATATGGAGAGGGAAGACACCAGGATAAGCAAATAACTCCTGAAAAGGAAGAACGAAGTATTCAGCTTTGCACTACTTGATGCAATCGCAGTAGTCCAAACAGCCTGGTACTGGTATAATGACAGATACTGAAATCACTGGATCAGAGTAGAAAACCTAGGCATAAAAGCACCCACCTACAGCAACTAATTTTCAAAAATGGCCAAAAAAACACAAAAAAACAACAAACCCACAAACACTATTAAATGAAAAAAGATATCCTCTTCAACAGCCATTGTTGGCAAAACTGGATCATAGGCAGAAGAGAGTTAAGTGGCATTTCATCAGATGTGTTTGCTCACTTCTTACATATCATAGGAGTTTTATAGGATTTAGATAGAATTATAGGATTTAGCTACTTAGTATGACTTAGCTGTTTTAAGTGTCATCATGTCCATTCAGACCCATAGTGAACCTATATACCAGAGAGCAAAACACTGCTCAGTGCTACACCATCCTTGTCATTGTTCTCTATTCTATTGCTGCAGTCGCTATGCCAATACAGCTTATTGAGCCCCTTCCTCTTTAATTCGGCCTCTCTACATTACCAAGCATGATTTCCTTCTCCAGGGACTGGTTTCTCTTGACAACATGTCCAAAGTATGTAAGATGCAATCTTGTCATCCTTGCCTTTAAAGGACATTCTGATCATACATCTTCCAACACAAATTTATTTGGCCTTTTTGATAGTCCATGGTACTTTCAATATTCTTCACCGGAACCAAAATTAAAATGCATCAATAACTTTAATCATATAAAAATACTTTAATCACATAAAACTTTAATCATAAAACTCTACAGTATTAGTCAAGCAATTGGGGGACTTGATTTGTCTCAAGTATTGTTCACATTTCTGCTTTTGATTTACAGCTATAGATAGAATCTCAAGGAGAGTTGGTTGAGAATGTCTACTAAGATGAAATTTTAAAATTGTTTGGAGATACCAACAAAGCTTAACATAGCATAATTAGAAACCGCTCCATTAGGTTACAGTTATTATTTGGGGTTTTGATATTATCCTTGTTATTATTATCTGTCTTCACACTTAAAGTACACAGTCACTGAGTTGATTCTGACGGATGTTGCATATGTTGTTTCTATTGTCATTGAGTTTGCACTGATGCAGAGAGGACTCTGTGCAACAGCATAAAACATTGTCTGGAGATGCTCTATTCTCACAATTGTTATAATGTTGGAGGCCTTTGTTAACAGCCACTGCATCATTCTTACTGAGGGCCTTCCTCTTTGTCAATGACCCTCTTTGAGGATATTTCTTTTATGTTGTGGCGACACCACTTTACCAACCATGATGTCTTTTTTCAGGGACTGGTGTCACCTGATAACACGTCCAACATATGTGAGACTATAGAAAACAGCTTGCCTTGGATCAGGTGAACCTTCGATCCTCAGATTATAATCTTTGCTTTGTAAATGCTTCAATGAGGTCTTGTGCAATGTATCCGTTCAAAGAAGTTCATCATCTAGACTGCTGCTTCCATGAATATTAATTGTGGATCCAAGAAAAAGGAAGCCCTTGACAATTTCAATCTTTTCTGCATTTATCATTATGTCTATTGGTCCACTTGTGTGGTACTCTGCTTTCATCCAAGATCCATCTGACTTCAGGAATGATATCCCTCACTTCATGTCTTCTTCTGAATCCAGCTTGAATTGCCTATTAGACAGGTGTTTTTCAAATTTACTAGCATTAGTATTTTGTTTACTGAACCAGGTAAGACAGTTATCTTTCAACTTAAGTTTTCTATGTTATACACAGACCATTGGAACTTTAATTGAAACTTACAAACATTTGTTCTTACAAGGAACTCTACTAAATTGTTGTTTTAAAAAAGAGACAGGGGAAAATGTTTTCAGAGCTTTGAAATTTCTCTCTGTGTTGGGTAAATTTTATGATGAAAAGACAGAAATTCAGCAGCATATTGTTGACATTTCCTTAAGTATAGATTAGGTATTGTCTGCCAGAAGGAGCAAAATATGCCAGATGTTACATGGCAAACCTTGCTAAAATTCATTTCCCCCCCTTTTTTGGTCAAACTTTATATACAAACTTTATATATACTATATATATATAAACTATATATACTAAACTTTATATTTGAATTGCACTTTGAACCTTAAAAGAAACAGTTTAATACAAATTAATATATCTGAGCTCTTAAAACATGAGTTATCAATAAAACCTATTACTTATTTTGTCATTAATCTTTGACTTTAAAACAAGGATTAGTTAGTTCCAAGAATAGAAAACATCTTTATATTTTACTCCATCTGATTTTGCTTAGCATCTAATCAATATTTTTCAGATACATAACAGTAAGATTTTAAACATACACACACACACACACACACACACACACACACACACACAAACAAGCATCCTGGTAACATAGTTGATTAAGTTTGGGGTTACTAATCACGCATTGGAGAAAGATGAGGGTTTCTACTCCAGGCAAGTTATAAATCTCTGAAGCCTATAAGGGCAGTTCTATTCTGTCCTACGTCACTCTGAATCAGAATAAACTCGATGGCAGTGCAAAATCAATCAATAAATAAATAATTTCCCTTTTTATGATATAGTGCAAACTTGCTGGCAAAAGAACCCAACATTGTTCTTGTAAATAAATGGCATAAGTCAGGTATTTTAGACTAAATTCAGAAGTCACATATTTAAGAAATATTTCTTTAGAAATTGAAAAATGAATGGGATAAAACATTTACAGATAAAACATGCTTCTTTAACACACTATATTATTAACTTGATATATATTAGTACAAATTCTAATACTTGGTCTATAGTTAACTGTTTACATCTTCATTCATTCATCAATCCTTCTTGAATATAAATCCTTAACCTCTTAAAAAACATGTATTTTTCCCCACTAACACTGCCTTTCAAAAATTCCTTCAAGGGTTCTAGAAAGATAGAGATGGCACTAGACTATAGATATCATGGAAGGAGTCTTGACAAAAGAAAAACAAAATGAGCTGTGAAAAAAGAAAAATATTAGGAAAGGTATAAATAATCTGGAAAAGGCTTTTCATTCTAGATTAATAACTTCAGTGAACACACACACAAAAGGAAGGCAGAGTGTAAAGAATAAATGAGAGCTCAGTTGCATTAGAGTGAAGAGTGGAAGAAAAAAACAATGATGAGAAACTAAATATAACTTGTGGCCAGGTAGTAGAGTTTCTGTATTTGAAAATAAGAAATGTGCCTTTTACGTTGTGCAAACATTTTAATAGAAAGCTCTGGTTATAAAACATCCTGGATACATATGAAATACCTATCTTCTTTTACATTTTACTCATGAAATCCTTTAGTTTTATTTCTTTCTTCAATTCTTCCAGCTTCAGATACACTGGTTTTGTTCTTCCTTTATGGATTTATAACATCAGCTCTTTCTCTCCTTAAGCTCCCCTTTTAGTTTCAGTTAAGCTTTTTTACTACATCATTTCTTCTATTGGATTTAGCTACTCTGTGTTCAAGAGGAAGTTTCAGAGTCTCCTGACATCCACTTGGGTCTTTTCTTTCTTTACTCTCTTTTATTTTCTACCTGCATGATGTTCTTCATGTTATCCCACACTTTGTCAGATCTTCTGGCACTAATATTCAACTTCATGATTGTCTCAAAATTCAGTTGGGATATATTTAAGGTTGTATTTTCATGCTAGTGGACTTGTTTTAATTTTCTTCATCTTCAATATTCACTTGCATATGAACAATATGAGTGTGTTAAACAGGGTCCTCTAGAGAGATAAAACCAAATTGCTGATAATTTAATATATAACAAGGAATGAACTGTCAATCATATACAGTTAAATATATAATACAAGAAAGAAACAGCTAAAGTATATATAAGCACTACAAATGGCTCAATTCAACTCACTGCCGTGAGAGACTAGCAGTCCTTCCAGTCCAATCTGCTGCCAGATCTTCCTCTATTTATAGAGAGAGCTAGGCTATGTCAGCACAGTAGTCAATCAGAAGGTAGGTCACCAACTGCCAGCCAGGTCACCAACTGCGAGTCCCCACCTCCAGCGATGTCTTAAAGGGAGTTCAACTTACAGCGGCACAGTCCACAGGCTAGGCGTCCCACAGGTAGTGTAGCCTGCAAATTGAGGCACAGGACAAGCAAGGCAGCCGCACACTGGTCCGATGATCAAAGAGAGAGAGACAAGAAAGGC
>NW_022109325.1:1075603-1086316 GCF_000313985.2 Echinops telfairi
CAAGGCATTTATCTCTCTGCCCTTCAGTTAATCCCACTTGTGTTTATCGGCCAGCCTGGCACAATAAACTATTTCAATGAGTAATTGAGTGTCTGTTCTACAGTCATCCCCTGATCTCATTTTGACTGCTAATTTTGGGCTTCTCCTTGGTCTCTTCCAAAATTCTTTCTTGCTATCTCCAGCATCATTTCTATCACTAAGGCCATTTTTCCAACTGATGTTTCTTTCTCTGTTTCCAAACTTTAAATTTCATGCAACAATTGCCATCAATGCATCTTGATCATATGTTTGATCTATTCAGACTGAAGATGTTGGTAGAATTCTTTAATTTCTTCAACAAGCTTTAATGGTTAGAGTGTCAATTCAAATAATAGTCATACTAACTGGACTCCCAGTTAATAGGCATGTAGATATTATCAAACCATATACAGCATTGTACTTCAAGATAGATCTTGAAATGTTTGTTTGTTTGTTTGTTTTTGTCTAATTTCCATATATTTGTCAATCATGGCATGGAAAACAGTATGATTGTCTGATTCAAAATTCCAGCCCATTTCAGCTAATTATCAATCTTTATACATTCCATTTCATTTTTGACAACTTCCAAATTCCTAGATTCATAATTTGATTATCCCCCATCCCAATTATTAATGGATATCTGCAGCTATCTTATCTTATTTTGAGTCTTGCCTCATCAGCACGTGAAGATTCTCAAAGCTTTATTTCATCTATGTAATTACGGTTGACTTTATTTTTAAGGAGACAGTTCTTCACCAGTCCTATTTTGATTTCCTTACAACCTGAGAGGCCCATCTCCCTTAATAAATAAAACAATATCCTGCTGTTATTTATAAAGTTTTCAGTGGCTAATCCCTCAGAAGTAGACAGCCTATTCCTTCAACTTACTCTGTTCTTAGTTGGAAATCTCTGTTGACACCTGTTCACCATGGGTGACTGCTGGTATTTGAAATACCAGTGGCACTGCTTCTAGTATCACAGCAACATGTAAGGTTCCTCTGAACAGTAAATTGACAGATGGATGGTGGTTGAACTTACATACAGAAATTGAATTGAGAAGTCAATGATGGAAAAGAATGGAAGATTTAAAAGCATGGCTCAAAAATATCATTTAAATTATTAGAATAAAATGTAAATAACCTGGAATAACAAAACCAAAAGTGTGTGTGTCCATTTAAATATATACACAAAAACACACATGATTGGTATTTCTCAATTTGAAATAACTGAATAAAATATTCAACTCTCCAGGTCCAATTTTGAAGGATTCTATGTGTAACCAACTGAAAAACACACAGCACAAGCATCAAAAGAAGATGGGGGGAATACACGGTATAATGAAGGATGTGGTCAAAGTTCAACCATTTTCCCTAAATCAAACATATCATGTCTTGAAATTGATGCCAATTCATAGCAAATATTATTGGACAGAGTAGACCTGCCCCACAAGGTGTCCTAAGATTTCACAAATCTTTATGAAAGCAGCCTTCCACATTGTCCCCCTGTAAAGCAGCTAGTGGATTTGACTACCAAGATAGCAATTTGATTAATACTTTCTTAGGGTTATGGTATCTAAAAGATTAACCACGGCACCACCAATGAAATATTTAACCATTTTCAGAAGGTAACAATATGGTCAAGAATCAAAAGTTCTGAAGGAATCGTCCAAATTGCACTGGAAGCATTGGAAAAAGGTTCCAGGATTGATGGAATACTACTGACATTCTTCAAACAACAGAGGTAATCCTAGGATTCTATGCCATCTGACTGAAAGAGATCCATATTTGTGCAAAGATCCATATTCCAAGCAAAGGTAACCTAACAGAATGTGTAAATTATTGAATAATATAATTAATATTGCATGCAACTATTTTTTTGTTGAAAATAATTCAAAATAAGTTGCAATATGTTGACAGTGAACTATCAGAAATCCAAGACAGATTGTGGAGAGACTAAAATATTAAACTTGTTAAACTGGTTTAAACTTGCTTATAAGCAAAGAATACAAGAAAAATGTTTACTTGTATTTTATTGACTAAAGGTATTCAACACCATAGATCATAACAGATTTATGCATAAAATTACAAATAATGGCAATTCTAAAAAACTTAATTGTTCTAATGTGGAACCAGCACTTTGGCAAGCAGCAATCTTTGTAACAGAACTAGGAAAATATGAGGCTAAAATTTGGAAAGGCATATGGTAAGTATAGCCTTTCATCAAATTTACTCAATCTATGCTGACTGTGATAGTTAGGTTTATTGTGCCAACCTAGTCAACAGGAACATGTGGGATTAATCAGATGGCAGTTTGATTAGAGGCAAAGAGATAAATGGCTCCGAAAGTCCCACCCCCTCTTTCTTGCTCTCTGGTGATCACAATGTGCTGGAGCATTTATGCTACCACTGTAGCTAGTTCTCTGCAACCTGTGAGCGACACTACCTGCGAGCCAGGCCAGCTATTGGTTCACATAGCTAGAGACCTGCTTCACCACGTTGCTGGTGCTTCAGCTTGAGGCTGATGGATTCTGAGTTCGACAACCCATCCGGGCCTACTTTGCTAAGCTCCCCAGCTTCTGGCTGTTGGTGACCCACCCTGCAGCTTGTTGCCTATGGGCACATTCTGTTTGCCTTGTCCCAGGGAGGACTCTGCTGTCTGCTTCCTTGACCTTGGGCCTGGCTGCCCATGTGAGTTGAAGGACTTCCAATATATTCACTGTTCCACAGAAGTGAGTTGAACTGAACCCTCTGTACTGATGTGTACTGTGTGGACTAATTAGCATTTACATTCCTCGTGGCTGTACAAACCTATCCGTGTGTGTGTGTGTGTGTGTGTGTGTGTGTGTGATCATAAGTGTCCTGGTTTCATTTCTCTAGAGAACCCCAGTCTAACACACTGATCAAAAAGCCTGCTGCATTAAATTATAAAAAAAATAATGCGGAATAAGGATTGGAGGAAAATGCGTTAATTACCTGTGCTATGCAGAGGATACAACTTTTAAGTGTTTAGGACAGCATTGGTATATATCACACCTTTGAATAGAGAAATTTAAAATTCTTGTAATTGGGCCAATAATAATATAACAATAAACAGAGAAAATATTGAAGTTGTCAAAGATATCTTTTACTTGAATCCACAGTCTAGACAGTCTAGAAGTCAAATGATGTGTCTTTTTTTATTGGACAAATTTGCTCCAAAAGATGCCGTTCAAATCTTAAAAAGCAAGATGACATTTTGATGACTAAATTGTGCTTCATTTCAAGCCATGGTATTTTCATTTGCCTCCTATATGTGAGAAAACAGGATAAAGAAAAAGGAATACTGAAAAAGAAGGACATATTTGAGCTATGATATGGGTGAAGAACATTGAATATAAATGGACAAGTGGAAGAACGAATTAATCCATTTTGGAGGAACGACAGTGCTCCTTACAATCAAGCATGTTTGATTTTTCTCTTTGGGTATTTTATCGGATGAAAACAATCTTAGGTAATGCATCATGTTTGGCACAGTAGAAGTTTTGGGGGAAAAAAAGTTGATCCTCAATCCCTCAGGGTAAAGAACTCACACTGGCTACAAGAATAGGCTGGAATATATTACTATTGTGAGGATGGCACAGAACTTGGCAATGTTTTCTTCTTCTATTACATATAGTATAGTTGTAAGTCAGAACAAGTTCAGTGGCACTCCCAACAATAGCATACTTTGAGTACAATTAATTTGTCAATAAAACTTTAGATCCTTGTGGCACTGGAAAAATTCAAAACATGAATGACATCTACAAGACTGGCATATGAAAAGTTATATACTTAAAAAGGCTCAAAAGGATTCAAATTGATTAGAGTAAGAACAAATTTGAGTAAACAAAAACAAAACTCCAAGGTCTCTTCAATAAGAAGTTTTCTGCAATTGAAAGAACCTTAAAATATCTTTCCATAGCAGTAAAAATATTCCATCAAAAGTTCTATAGAAATGGCAACATCACAAAATTCATCCAAATTCATAATTTTAATAATTTGTTAGAGCAGAAAACTATTCATTTTCAGAATTTATGCAAATGTATGTCTATTTGAACATTTTATGGGAGAAGTACTCATCGCTATCCCCAAATTTTAGAGTTCCTGGATCCCACATAGCTAAGAATTTTTGGCCTAGAATATAAGCTTTGAAAGGAATCGTTTAATAAATATGTATTTTTGGTTTTTGTTGTAGGTTCCTTTGAGTCATCCCTTCTGTGACCCATAAGGTTTTCATTGGTTAATTTTCAGAAATTGATTTTCAAGCATTTCTTCCAGGTATGTCTTAGTCTGGAAATTCTGCTAAAATCTGAAGCACGTGAAGGTAATTTATAAGTGTAAGAACACTTTGCTAATTATGTTGTACAAATAAACACTCAAAATCCAACACAAGTATTACAGAAAATACTAAAATAAATATAAACAAGATTAGTGCATAAGAATAAACTTGAATGCTAAAAACATACATATATCTTTTTAATTTTTTTATTTGTTAAACATGTGAATTTAAATATATAGTGTTGTTCCATTTTCCATTTTCTAATGAACTTGAATTCCAAACAGAAAACAAGATTTGGTTAACTAATTTTAACTGCCTGAACAAGTTGGTTAATTTTATTTGGAAAGAGTTCTTTCAGTTAAAAACTGTAATATACTAAAATGTTACAAACACTGGGAAAATGTACTATTTAATATTTATATAACACAC
Source organism: Echinops telfairi (assembly GCF_000313985.2). Taxonomy (NCBI): domain Eukaryota; kingdom Metazoa; phylum Chordata; class Mammalia; order Afrosoricida; family Tenrecidae; genus Echinops; species Echinops telfairi. Next base: position 1,080,347 of record NW_022109325.1, read on the forward strand.
ATAATTCTATCTCCATTGTTCTTTACATAGTTTCATAGCTTACTTGGGCCTGTGATTTATCTAATATATATTTATGAAAGTAATTTGCCAATGAACATATAGTTCATGTACATTTGTTAAATCAAATTTAGATAGTTACACATATTTGGATATATTTACATGTAATATGAATATTCTTAATATTCAAAATTAATTTACAAAATATTGATCAGGTTATCCAGGAGAAAGTGATTTCAGCTTGGTTTCACTCTTATAAAACATTTATTTTAGCCTGGCAAATTATAGTGCAGAAGGGATTGTAATAAATTTCAAATGCAAGTTTCAAGCATCAACCATGAAAAATAAATATCTTACACAAATTCAATAATTAATTACAGTGATGAAGGAATTTCAAACTATTACTTTTTTAAAGGATTTTTTTAATCGAAGCTCATAGACTATGGGTTAATAAAGCAAGAGGATGAGTCATTAAAGAAACAAAGGCAACCAATTAAAAGTGGGCGATTTCGATTGCTTTTAACTCATAAGTGATTGTGGTAATTATATAATCTGTTGTCAATTTGAGACTATTAAGAGTGAAGGGGTGGGGTTTAGCCTGTCCATCAGGTCACAGCTTGATGACCTCATTTGAAGGCACTAAGGAGATAAATAGCTCACTAGAGGCAGGACACATGCTCACTCCCTTTGAGACATTCCTGTTGACAAGACACATGGAGTTATATTAGAGCCCTGGAGCTAAAGGAGCCACATGGAGACCCCTGCCAGCGCTGAGATGCCTCCACTGCCACTGGATACACAAGACTCTCCACCCACTGGCCTGTGATATTCCTGAACTCAGTGTCATTGTATTGCGTGAGTCTGAAGAGGTATTTACAGACTGGTACTGGATATATAGGCTAATATCAAAGTTATGGACTTGATCTGTACTGGGCTGGGATGTTCTCTCAATATTCAATTGTTCTTTAAATAAAGTTCTTTCCTATACATATATGAGTGTCTATGAATTTGTTTCTCTAGTCCACCTAGACAAGCACATTATGGTACATTGGAAGTAGGGTACCAGAGAAACAAATCATGAGGATGGAGAATGGATGCTTGTTTGAACTCTGCCTCATGGGAGTTTTTCTTCTTTGGCTAGCGAGAGGTCAGCTATGGCCATGCAGTTTACTGGATTATTTTCTGGAAAGAATATGGGAAGTTAAAGTTTTGATTATTTTGTTTGGTTGTTGTCTTTGGTTATTCCTGTGTGAATGTTGTTAATGTATAGCTTGAGCTCAGGGGACAAAATTTCCCTCAAAGCTGCTTAGTGAAATTTCCCAGAGCTGCTTAGTGAAAATGGTTGACAGGTCAAAATGGCTGACAGCCTGACTGGCTTGATGCTGTCAGAGGCCAAATTCCATATTTTGTATCAACAGAATAGTTTAGGTAAGGATTAAGTTAATATAGATAGGTATTGAACTTGACTGTTTTAAGAATTGAGTTTAGGATCTGCTTCTACTTGTTTCTACTAATTTCTTCTGCTTATTATTATTGATGCAATGATTGATAGAAATGATTATTGGGAAGTATGAAAATAGAGACCTTGTAAGTCCACTTGTCTTGAGCCATTAGAATTCAATCTTTTATGTTTTTCTAATCATTTTATCGGGCTCATAAAACTCATCACAATCCATACATATATCAACTGTGTAAAACGCATTTGTACATTCATTGCCCTCATTATTCTCAAAACATTTCCTCTCCACTTAAGCTCCCCAGCATTAGGTCCTCATTTTTCCCCTCCCTCCCCGCTCCATCCTCCCTCATGAGCCCTTGATAATTTATAAATTATTTTGTCATATCTTGCCCTGTCCGACGGCTCCCTTCACCCACTTTTCTGTTGTCCGTCCCCTAGGAAGGAGGTCACATATAGTTCCTTGTATCGGTTCCCTCTCTCCAACCCACTCTCCCTCCACCCTCCCAGTATCAGCACTCACACCACTGGTCCTGCAGGGCTCATCCACCCTGGATTCCCTGGATTTCCATTTCCCATCTGTACCAGTGTACATCCTCTGATCCAGCCAGACTTGCAAGGTAGAATTCGTATCATGACAGTGGGGGCGGGGAGGAAACATTTAGGAACGAGAAGAAAGTTGTAATTTTCATCGTTGCTACATCGCACCCTGACTGGCTCGTCTCCTCCCCGAGAGAATTTGATCTTTAAATGGGTTTTAGGACATGCCTGCAAAGAAGGCTCTGAAGAGATAAGCCCCACCCAGTGTCTTGAGTGTTCAGGACATTCAAAGGTGAAGACATTTGCCTAGGGGGCTGTTGACAGATTGCAGGGGGGGGGGGGACGACTTTGAATTTTTGAATTTTGAACTACTGTTTTTTATTAGAAGCTGAAAAATAAATCTGAAGAAAACAATCAAGAAAAACTCTTCTCTAGGACTGAATGTTAAAGGGAGCCTGTGGCAGGCGGTAATGCTTGATAAGTGAACACCTGGATCCACTTGTTGAGTGGAAGTGGGAGAAAAGCAGCAATAGAGAGACAGGTTGAGTCTGGTCATTGATACCCATGGACCTGGTTCACAGGGACTAGAGAAGCTGAAAGCAGGTTGACTGGTCTGAAGTTCATGACCTAGCACAAGGGTGGGTAGGATTGCTGAGAATCTGTGATGGGGCCCATGGTCTAAAGGCAAGGGAGCCAATGGGCACCCTGGTGAGGTTAAGTGAGAGAGCCTACATTGAGATGACCAGCACCCGATCAGATAAAGAGAAGACTTTTGAGCCTGTGAAATGATGCAGATTGCTTCTGACTTTATGAATGGTCTTTCTTGATTTAATTTTGCTTTTGACTGCAGACTTAACAAGGTTACAGCTGGGATGAAGACTCTTCACATCAAAGAATATGATTGTCTCCTCAGAGTACTGGTTGATGTAAGTGGGCAGTATAAAAATTGGATACCCAAAGTGGGGTAGATAAGGGCATGAAGTGACTGGCTTAAAAACTTTCATAGGTGGGAGAATGCATTCATAGGAATATATTCATAGGATTATGGTGTAGGTGTTCACGTAAGTATAGGCTATTTTTGTTTTGTTCAATTATTGAATGGTACGTATTGAATTGTATGCATTTTAGTTTTATCCTTTAAGTACAGATTTTATTACAGTTTGTTTGAAAATTATATATAGCTAAAGAGTTGTGTGAAAATGTCAAAGACAGGGTGGTCTGTGGTAGTTACATAATCTGTTGTCAATCTGAGACTATTAGGAGTGAAGGGGTGGAGTTTAGCCTGTCAATTCCAGCTTGATGAGCTCATTTGGAGGTCACAGCTTGAGGACCTCATTTGAAGGTACTAAAGAATAAATAGCTCACTAGAGGCAAGACACATGCTCACTCCCTGTGAGAGATTCCTGTTGACAAACACATGGAGCTACACTAGAGCCCTGGAGCTGAAGGAGCCACCTGGAGACCCCTGCAAGTGCTGAGATGCTTCCACTGCCATTGAATCTACAAGACTTTCCACCCACTGGCCTGTAATCTTCCTGCACTCGGCATCATTGCATGTGTTGCATGAGTATAAAGAGGAATTTAGACTGGAACATATGGGCTATTATTGGACTTATGGACTTGATCTGGACTGGGCTGGGATGTTTTCTTAATGTACAGTTACTCTTTATTTAAAGTTTTTTCCTATACACATATGAGTATCTATGAATTTGTTTCTCTAGTCTACCCAGACTAACACAGTGATTGTGGATGGACAGCAAAATAACTTTCCCAAACCCTCAGTAGACAATGACTCAGCATTAAGTGATAGTTTACTTCTAATCAAAGAAACAGGGGTGGCACCTATGCATGATGCTAGTATCAGGAGTCCTCTTGTCACCTTTGAGATGACTTACTAACTTCCTTTTGTATTCCCAAGAATCTACAAGACACAGCAAATACAGTAAATATATAGTCTCTCAGTCCAAAAACAAACACAAGATTTCTGATAACAAAAGCTAGGTGGTATTCTGCTACTCAAAATAAAACAAAGACGTTCTGATATCAGATTGCATGGATCTATATTTTTACCATTCAAAAGTATACATGGTATGCATTCAAAAAATAGCTTTCAAATATTCATACCTAATTCATTGCTAATGAGCTGATTCTATGAAACTGCTTCTTTGGGTTTCTGAGACTTTAAATCTTTACCGAAATAGGTAAGCTCTTATCTATCCTACAGGGTGGATAGTGGGTTAGAACCATTGACCTCATGGTTAGCAGTTCAGTGCAGATCCCACAATGCCTAAGAATTGAGATTTCTTCTCCTAGGTGGAATCAACTCAGTGGAAAGTGTGGTGTGATGTGGTAGCTTCACTACTAATTTGCTATCTGAGTAAAATGCCATTTCTTACTGGAAATTTTCCTTTTTTTTTTTTAAACCACACAGTTAAACATGAGGGCTTGATTCTATGGCAGTGAGTTTAGTTTACTTTAGGGTTTTTTAATTTGTTTGTTTGGTAAATAATTCATTAAAGCTCACTTGCCACCTTTTTTGAGTCTGAATCATAAATACTGGATATGGTAAAACTGTCCCTGGTAGTTTCAGACATTGAAGCTCTTTATGGGAGTGGAATTTTTTTTCATGTATTTATATGTATATATGACAATGAGATTAATGATAAAAATCCAAATATTTAATTAACGAATGATTATAGGCACAATGTACTAAATATTATTTTTATATAAATCTATATAAAATATTACTTTTCCTGAGGTTATTTTTAAACTAGCATGTACCCAGTTATCTGGTGTATAGGGCAGCTTAAACAGTATTATTGGAAGACTAGGAAACTGCCTATAATTTCATAGAATACTACATATTCCATAGGAGATCTATAAATATCCTCGATATTATAAACTGGTCTTTCAGCAGATGCTAACATTATGCATTTAAGGAGTTCATATTTCAGAATGCCCTGCAAAGAGTATCTTATGTAAATATTTTGAAATTCACTACGAAGCCTGACAATAAAAAAGTCAAAGTAAACTGTGATCAAGGGTATATCAAATTATGAAACAAGTATTTTATCATATTCAGGAATGGACATGCCACTGTAATGATTTATGCCTTTGGAGATACAAAGTTCTTGACATTTCTTTTTTGTTTATTCTTTTTGCTCATTCTTGATTAAAAACAGACTTTTCCTTATGCTAAGAATTTTTTTAAAACAGAATTATCTAAAAAATGCAATATAAGATTTCAAAGTTGACCATATGAAAAGAATGTCGTCATTTTGAAGAAAAATATCCTATGCAACCATTTATTTCTTGTAAATATATGGAGTAAAATCTGGCATTAAATAAGTTTAGGATTACTTAGTTTTAATAAAAGCAACACTGACAAGCCCACAACAAAAAAGCCACTGACATACAAAATTTAAAAGAAGGGGGAAAAGGAAAAAAACCCCGAACAGATAGGCTGCAAAAAAAAGAAAACGAAAAGAGGAAGAAAACAAACAAAAAAAGGCCTGTTAGTAGATCAAGGTCTGTGTGTTGACCTTTAGGAGCGTTTTCTGGATGAGTCTAATGGGGTGCCACGTCCTGGCCCCAGCATCCATCGTTTGTCTTCCCTTGGGACCTCCTTGCTCTGCTTCCCTGCTGCTCCATTGCAAGCCCCCAGTGTTTTGCCTCAGTGTGGTGGGGTCAGCTCAGTCGCCCACTCCACACTGTGTCTCTGGTGCTGTCCCGTGCAGGGCCCTGTGTCAGCGCAGGATGCCACATCTCACCGTGGGAGTAGCCACACTGTCCTTTCTACACTGGGCCCTCCGAGCTGGGCCATCGTCCTCTGAGTTTGGTGGGTCCAGTTGTGCTCCGCTCCTATCCTCCTCCTTCCTTTGTCCCTGCTTCCCTCTGGGTGTGGTGTGGAGGTCAGCTCCCCTCCCTCACTGGACGATCTACTTCCATCCTCTGTGGTGCTCCCTTCCATGGTGGGG
>NW_022109325.1:1086506-1107907 GCF_000313985.2 Echinops telfairi
CCCTGTTCCCAATTAGGTTTACTTTTTTGCTACATAACTCTAAAGAAAGAAAATGCATCTTTAATAGTTTACATAATGACATAAATGAAATAAAAGACAATGAAATCTTCAAAATATTTGTTAAAAATGTAATTATTTTTCAATAAAAATGCTGTAAAGAAAGAGCTATAAACATTTATTAATAATTTAAAGTTGGAATGTATGAAATATGAGTGTAGTAAAATTGGAAGTACCGTATATACTTGAGTATAAGCTGACCCAAATATCCACCAAGGCACCTAATTTTACCACCAAAAAATGCATTAAAAATGTGCTGAAAGACTTTGTTTATACTCGAATATATATGGTATTCAAAAATACAATTTACACATAAAAATTGATATTCTAGGCATTCAAAACAAAACTCAAATTTTCTGTCATTGAGTTGATCCTTACAGCAACCCTAGAGGGCAATGTAGAACTGCCCGTGGAAATTTCTGAGACTAACTCTTTACACAATAGTAAATCCAGTCTTTCTCCCACTGAAATGAACTAGTACTGGCTATTTTTAATCAAACAATCATGTAGTTTACAATTTGGGAATGACAAAGTCATGAGGAATAGTCACATTCATCCTCAAAAAGGACATTTCAATATCCTCCCCACAATACAAGGCTGTCTATTTCAATGCTGTTATAGGACAATATATTCAAACAAGGAAATCTGGTAAATACAACTACTATTCAAATTATAAATCAACCACAAAAGATAATGATGAAGAAATTGTAGAATTCTGCTAACATCTTCATTCTGAAATTTATCAAACCTGAAGTAAAGATGCATGGATATTGATGGTAATTGGAATGGGAATGTTGAAAGCAAAGAGGAAAGAACAGTAGTTGGAAAATATGGTCTTTGTGATAGAACAAAACTGGACATTACATGACAGAAGTTTGCAAGACCAATGGCTTCTTCACTGCAAATAGCTTTTTCAACATCAATGAAGGCTGTTCTCCAGATAAAATACAAGAAATCAAATTGACTACATTTGGGGGAAGAGACGATGAAGAAACTCAATTATCACCAGCCAGAGACTGCTTGAAGAACAGACTTTCAATTGCTCATATGTAAGTTCAAGTTGAATTTGAAGAAAATTAATACGTCTACAGAGTCAAAAATAACACCTTGAGTATAGTCCACCTGATTTTTTCAAGAACATCTCAAGAATAGATTTTACTTATTGAACAGTGATGACAAAAACCGGAAAAGTTTAAAGATGTGAGATAGTTAAGGTTTGTTGTGCCAACCTGGTCGATAAACACGTGGGATTAACTGAAGGGCAGAGAGAGAAATGGTGCTCAATGAGCCTCACCTTACTAGTTCTCATGTCTCTTGATTTCTGATGGTTGGACCAGGGTGCAGCTGCCTTAGCCAGTTCCCTGCTTCAGCTGGCAAGGCTCACTTCCTGCAGGGCATCCCCAAGGAGAAGCCACATGGACCTATCCCAATGCAGCCCTGGGTGCTGTAGCAGTCGTGTGGAGACTCCTGCCACCACTGAGATGCTTACAGGCTCACTGATTCAGCTTTCCTCCTGCAGTCAGTATCATTGAGTGTATTTTGTGAGATTGAGGAAGACTTTGTAGATTGGTGTCAGATATATGGGCTAATGTTGGACTTGTGGGCTTGGACAGCACTAAGTTGGGATACTTTCTTAATGTACACTTACCCTTTATATAAAACTCTCTTATACATATGAGTTTCTATGGATTTGTTTCTCTAGTTTACCCAGACTAAAACAGGATGAAATCAAGATCATATATGATATGAAGGAAGCAAAAGATCATTAAATAGACAGCTCGCAATTTTTCCCTTGCCAGTTTTCATTCTTGTTCAAAAAGTTTTAAAGTGGTCCCTTTCCTGATTTACATTAGCTAGTGCATAAGAATATTTTCTACTGTTAACTCATGAACCTATCCTATATCTACCTTCAAAAAACTGCCATTCCTTAGATTCATGGTTTCCAAATGCTAGAAGTCTAACATTCTCCATTCAAATGATCTGCTTTCAGCAAATCTTTTTTTTTTTTAACTTTAATAGAACTGGAGAGTATTTTATGTAAGACAATATACTATTAACACTTATATTACATGTATACGAGTTGATTATATATAATGATTGATGTTTTGTGAATACCACATAATTAACTTAAAAAAATAGCTTATTTTCCTCATCCATTTTTATGTCATTGAAAATGAAGAAAGATACTGAGAATCAAAGGCTGGAGGAAAATATACCAAGCAAATGGCAATTCAAAAAAAGCAGGGGTTGAAATCCTAATTTCTGACAAAATTGATCTCAAGGTGCAAGCCATAACGAGAGATAAGGAGGGCCACTATATAATGCTCAAGGGAATAGTAGACCAAGAACAAATGAGCATAATAAATATAAAGACCCCCAACAGAGAAAGCCATGAAATTATTTAATCAAATGCTCCCAAAGATAAAGAAATCACAGCCTCACAATCATAGTAGGTGACTTTAATATAACACTCTAGAAAGATAATTCGCCTGGAAAGAAGCTTAACAAGGAAGCTACAGAACTTAACTCTATGACTAGGTGACTTGACCTGATAGACATTTTCTGAGATCTTCATACAAATACAAAACAAATTCACATTCTTCACAAGCCCACATGACAAATACTCGAAAATAGACCACATGTTGGGGCACAAGTCAAGCCTGTGAAAATTCAAGCACATAGAATTCACTCAGACTTCCTTCTCAGACCACTATGCCATAAGGCTGGAAATCAACAAAAGGGTGATTAAGAAAATGTGATAATTAGGTTTATTGTGCCAACCTGGCCAGTGAACATATGTGGGATTAATTGAAGGGCAGTTTAATTGAAGGGTAGAGAGAGAACTGGCTTGGCAAGCCTTGCCTGTCTGGTCTCTTGCTCTCTGTTGGTTGGAATAGTTGTGGCTGCCTTAGCTAGTTCTCTGCCTCAGCTGACAAGGGTTACTTCCTGGGAAATATCCCTGAGAAGAAGTCACATGTACCTACCCTGATGCAGCCCTGGGTGCTGGAGAAGCCATGTGGAGACCCCTTTCGCGCTGAGATGCTTACACTACCACTGGATCCAACGACTTTCTACCCACTGGCCTGTGATCATCCTTCATTTGCGTAATTGGGTGTATTTTGTGAGTTTGAGGAGGATCTTGTAGATCAGTGTCAGACATATGGGCTAATGTCTGACTTATGAGCTTGGACTGGTCTGGGTTGGGATGCTTTCTTAATGTACACTTACCCTTTATATAAAACTTTCTCTTATACACATATGAGTTTCTGTGGATTTGTTTCTCTAGTCTACCCAGACTAACTCAGAAAACGAGCATAAACATTTGGAGGATGAATAATTCTCCACTGCAAAATATGTGGGTACTGGCCCCGATCAGAGATGAAATTAGGAAGTAAACAAAAATATTAGGACATTTTTAGAAACAAACAAGAATGGGAATAAAACTTGCAAAAACTTTGGGACACAGCAAAAGCAGTTTTCAGAGGAAGTTTTATAGCAATAAATGCACACATGAAAAAGGAAAAGAGACATGATTGATATGCCGGCATAAAACCTCCAGCAATTAGAGCAGTCAACAGGACAATCCTACTAATAGCAACAGAAAATAAATAATAAAAACCAGAGCTGAGATGCAGGAGAGGGAAAACAAGGGAATAATTTTTTTTTTTATCATCCAGCTAAAAGCTGGTTCTTTGAAATAATTAAAAGAATTGGTTAACCACTGCCAAACCTAGCCAAAAAAAGGAAGAAATTTTAAAAGCAAGGGTGAAGGATGAAACAGGGACCATTTCAACAGGCCCTAATGAACTTAAAAGCAAAGTACACAGTACTATGAAGGCCTGGATTCCAATAAATTCAACAAATTGGAACACATGGACAAATACTTGGAAACACAATCCCTCCCGCGATTAGCCCAAATGGACATCAAGAACATCAACAGACCCATAGCAATAGAAGAAATAGACAAGGTTACCAAGGGATTACCAACTGAAAATCCCCCAGGCCAGACAGTTTCACAGGAGAATTCTACGAAGCATTCAAGGAAGAACGGACACCAATCCTACACAAGCTCTTACAGAGCATAGAAAAAAAGCTGCAAACTCCTGAACTCTCTATGAAGTTAGTATAACACTGATACCTAAAGTGGGGAAGGATCCCACCAAAATTGAAGACTACAGGCTGCTATCTCTAATGAATATCCATGCAACAATCCTTAACAAAATAATGTAAAATACAAAGGTATATAAAGCAAATAATTCACTGTGACCAAGTGGGATTCATTCCAGGGATCCAGGGATTGTTCAAGAAACGAAAGTCCAGCAAAGGACATTTATAGAGTCTAAATACAGGCATGTATATATGTAAATACATTTATATACAATGAGGAGAATAGATTTAGTTCATATATTTATTTATAAAGTATTACGGCAGCAGATGGACATTGGGCCTCCACTCAAGTACTCCCTCGATGCAAGAACAATATGTTCTACTAACACAGCCCTCTGTGATGTTCAACCTTCCACAACATGATCACTTAAGACAAAAAGGGTACATAAGCTAATGTGGTGAAGAAAGCTGATAGTGCCTGGCTATCAAAAGATACAGTTTCTGGGGTCTTAAAGGCTTGAAGATAAACAAGCAGCCATCTAACTGAGAAGCAACAAAGCCCACATGGAAGAAGCACAACAGCCAGTGTGATCTTAGGCATCGATGGGATTGGGTATCAGGCATCAAAGACACAAAACAAAACAAACAAAAATCATATAGATGGAAATAAGGGTGAAGGCAGAGTAGAGACCGAAAGCCCATCAGTAGTCAGTTGGACACCCCTTGTCAGAAAGGCCACAAGGGAGAGAAGAACCAGTTAGGCAAGATGAGAACAAGGATACTGGTACAGATGAGAACGCCCAACAAAGGGAATCCAGAACAAATAAACCCCTTAGGATCGGTTAGGGGAGCAGTGATACTAGGAGGGTAAGTGAAGGGGGGTGGGGAGTAAGGGGGGAAACCAATCACAATGATCAACATATGGCCTCCTTCCCAGGGGGATGTACAGCAAAAAAGTGGGGAAATGACACAGTGGTCGGTATAAGACATAAAAATAATAATTATTATTATTTATAAATTATTGAGAGGACATGGGGGAGGGAAGGAGGAAATGAGGAGCTGATGCCAGGGGCTCAAGTAGAAAGAAAATGTTTTGAAAAAGATGGTGACAACATATGTAAAGATGTGTGTGACAGAGTGGATATATGTATGGATTGTGATAAGAGCTGTAAGAGCCCCCAATAAAATAAAATTAAACTCAAAAAAGAAAATGAGTAATAAAAATTATAAAGCAAGTCAATAAAACATCATAGCACCTCCCAAAAAAGAAAAAGAAGCAAAAGTCCATTTGTATTATTCGCCACATTGACATGAAAAAGGAAAACAACGTAATAAAATCAATAGACTCAGAAAAAGCATTTGACAACATCCAACACCAATTCCTGTTTAAGACCTTCAAGAAGATAGGAATGGAAGGAAAATTCCTCAATATAATATAAGCTGTATATGAGAAATTAACAGCTGAAGTGGTAGTCAATGGCAAAAAGATAAAAACAATACCACTGAAATTTAACATCACATTGGAGGTCCTAGCTAACAACATAAGGCAAAGGAAACATACATCAAAGGTATTTGTCTGGGGAAGAAGAGATGAAACTATTGTTATTCACAAACGATATGATTTTATATATGGAAACCCCCAAAAGCTCCACAAAAGGAGTGCCAGAAGTGACTGATAGAGGAATATGGCAGAGTGGCAGGATACAAGATCATCAAACAGAAGTCTATCGGACTGCTATATAACTTGAACAAGACCACAGAAGAGGAGATCAAAAAGCTGGTACCCTTCACAATAGGCAAACACAAATTGAAATATCTAGGGACACCTGTGGTAGCTGCATAATCTGTTGTCAATTTGAGACTTCAGAGTGAAGGGATGGAGTTTAGCCTGTCAATCAGGTTGCAGCTTGATGACCTCATTTGGAGGTGCTAAGGAGATAGCTTGCTGGAGGTGGGAGACACACTCCCTGCAAGACATTCCTGTCAACAGGACACTAGAGGCCTGGAACTGAAGGAGCCACTTGGAGAGTCCTGCCAGCACTGAGATGCTTCTACCACCACTGGATCCACAAATCTTTCCACCCACTGGCCTGTAAGTATCCTGTGTTCGGTATTATTGCATGTGTTTCATGAGTCTGAAGAGGAATTTATAGATTGGTATAAGACATATGGTCTAATATCGGACTTATGGACTTGATCTGGACTGGGCTGGGATGTTTTCTCAATATTCACTTGCTTTTCTTTATAAAGCTCTTTCTTACACACATGAGTATCTCTGGATTTGTTTCTCTAGTCTACCCAGACTAACACAATACCTAACCAAAAAAACAAAAGAACTGTATTTGGAAAACTCCAGAACACTATCCTCATACAAATACCAACATCTTTCTTCAAAGAATTGTAAAACTTAACTACTTACTTCATATGGAGAGGGAAGAAGCACAGAATTATCAGAGAACTCCTCAAGAAGAAGGACACAGTGGGAGGGCTTGCTTTACCTGACTTTAGCACCTATTATACAGCCGCAGTGGTCAAAACAGCATAATACTGGTATAATGATGGATATTCAGACCAATGGAAAAAATAAACAAACAACTGAAAATCCAGAAATTATATCAACAGCATATAGACAACTAGTATTTGATAATAACTCAAAAAATATCAATTGGAAGCAAATGCCATCTTCAACAAGTGGTGCTAGAAATAATGGATATTTACCTACAGAAAATGAAACGAGACCCTTACTTCACTCTATGCGCAAGAATCAACTCGAGGTGGATCACAGACATCAAGGTAAAACCCCAAACTATTAGGGCCATTAATGAGGGAATTGGGACAAACCTAAAAACTTTGGCACAGGGAATACATAGGCTACCAGAAATAGGCAAGGATACAATCACAGAGGAAGCACAATTTCACACGTGGGATATACTAAAGATAAAACACCTGTGTACCTTGAAAGACTTTACCAAGAAAGTAATAAGAAATCCCACAGACTGGGAAAACACCTTTAGCAATTACACATCAGACAAAGGCTTTATTTCTCAGATCTACAATACTCTGCTAGCCTAAAAGAAAAAAGAAAAAAAAAACAAATAGTCCATTGAGGAGGTGGGCAAAGGACCTGAACGGAAGTTTATCATAAGGGCAGAAATTCAAATGGCTAATAAGCATATGAGAAAATGTTCACATTCATTAGCCATACGGGAAATGTAAATTAAAACAACTATTAGATACCACCAAACACCCCCAAAGCTAACCCAATTCAAAGAATCAGAAAGCAACAAAATTGGAGTGGGTGTGGTGAGATAGGTACTCTTATCCACTGCTGGTTGTCCTGTAGGTGTGTGCAGCTATTATGGAAATCACTTTGGCAATACCTAAATCAAACGAAATCCAGCTACCATATGACCCAGCACATACCCAGATGTAAGAAACAGACCTTGGCCAGACATCTTCATTCAAATGTTCATCACAGTGCAGGTCATAATCACAAAGAGTTGGAAACAACCTAAATTTCCATCAATGTATGAATGGATTCAAAATCTCTGGTATATACATACAATGGAGTACTACACATCTTTAAAAAGCAATGATGAACACATAAAGCACATCGTTGCATGGGAAGTGTTGGAGAAAATTATGCTAAGTGAAATAAACCAAGCACAAAAGGACAAGTACAACATGAGTCCATTGAGATAAGCCTAAAAAGAACAAGGGGCATGGGACAAAGGCATTAAATGTATAAATTCCCGGGGTCAGACCCAACCCATGGATATAGCAGCCAACTAAAAAGCAGAGGCAAAGGGGAAAAAAAAAAGAGGATGTGGATAATAGAGGAACAGGGCACTAACCCAACCACGGGGAGTGTATTGTTTATGTCTTCACAAGAAAGGGAAAGAAGGACCAGACATCAACCTAGTGCACCAAGCCTTGTGGGCAACATACGGCATGAAGCAAGGAACTAACAGAAAGGTCTGCATAGCTGACTCCAATCCCAGCTACATCAACCCCCTCCCCAGAAGACTGCCCTACAGAGAACAGCACTGAAGATATAGCCCGGGGAGCGTGGCAGGTTTACCCAGACCACACAGGAGCAAACTAAGAGGAAAAGAGACAGAGAGAGTGGACCACATCCTGGCCCACCAAACCCTGAGGATGACACTCCTGCTCCGACGCCAAGGCACAGAGAGAACAGTAGGGCTGACCCCACCATGAAATATGATTTCCCCTTACTGATCCACAGAGCTACAGGGAACAGCACTGGAGTCACAGTGTGGGAATTGTTTCCAGTCTAACCCCCACGCTCCGGGGCAAAACATGAAGGGAGCACAACAGAGCAGCAAGAGGAGCAAAGCAACGATGTCCCAAAGGAATCCCAGAAATAGATTTCAGACTTGGAGGACAGGAAGTGGTGTCTTATCAAACTCGGAAAACATACATAAGGGTAAGCAGATAAAACTATTTATAGGCCCTTTCTTCTTCTTTTTTTTCCCTCATTTCTATCTATATAAGATAGGCAAGATAAACAATCCTGAGAAAAAACCAATAAGACCAAAAGTTCTGGGAGTCAGGGGACAGGTTGGCAGGAGGGGGAATCAAAAAATCCCAGGGACAAGGGAAAAACAAGAGATCTAAAATCTTTGGTAAGGAAGTTGATCAAGGGCAATGCAGCTGAGAGGAATTACTGAGAGCTGAATGAAGGTTTAATATGATAGTGGGACAGGAGGAAAGTAAAAGGAAATAGAGGAGTGAGGAAGGAGGCAAAATACATTTATATAGGTATAAATATTGCCATGTATATATCTAAATATATTTATAACAAGAGGGACATAGATCTATGTATATATATTTATATGTTAACTATCAAGGTAGCAAATGGGACATTGGGCCTCTACTCAAGTCCTCCCTCAATGCAAGTATCCCTTGTGCTAATAACCTGGCATTCTGGGATGCTCACCTTCCTGACATGATCCCTGAAAATGGGTGCATAAACAAATGTGGTAAAGAAAGCTGATGGTGCCCAGCTATTAGAAGATACAGCATCTGGGTCCTTAAAGGCTTGAAGTTAAACAAGCAGGGAATCAAGCAAAAAAAAGTTAAACAAGCAGGCTTGAAGTTAAATCTAGCAGGGAAGCAACAAAGTCCACATGGAAGAAACACACCAGCTTCTGTGATCATGAGGTGTCGACGTGATCAGGTATCAGACATCAGAAGACCCAAGGAGCTGATACCAAGGGCTCAAGTAGAAAGTAAGTGTCTTGAAAAATGATAATGACAATATATGTGCAAGTGTGCTTGATACAACTGATGTATGGATTGTTATAAGAGCTGTAAGATCCCCCAATAAAATGATTTATAAAAAATAAAAAGATAGAAAATGAAACAATGAAGTCAGATTATCTCAGTCTAGAAAGAACAAAGATCAAATATGGAACTGTGGTAGGTGGAAGTTAGTCACATTGATGCTTGAGTAAGCATTTAATGACTCAATATATATGTGATCCAAACAACATAAAATACATTAGCATTCCTTTGAAAAGTTACTTCTGCCCACCCACAATATGCAGATTTATACTGTGACAGCAGAAAAACTCACTAATAACTAACTAATAACAATGCTGGGGCAAGAATTTAATACTCACAGATGAATAAAAAATATCTGAACACTATGTTATATATCCATTGCCTTTCCATCCATTAATGTTGCTGCAGACTCATGAAGAATCAGTAATGAGGTTATTAATATTTATTTTATTTAATAAGTTTATTAAATTTATTCAAATTACATCTTGAAGATAAATCAGTAAAATCATAGTTATCATTATCACTCAGTGTAAGATTCTCAGTAAACTTTCACAAAAATTCCAACTATCCATACAGTTATTTTTATAAAAGAAAAATAAATTCAATTTTTGTTTTAAAACAAACAATGTCAAAAGGTATTTCAAGAAGACAAAGTAAAGTGTTAAAATGAAATGTGAAGAGGCTTGGAGTTAGAAAATTAAAAGGGAAGAAGCAGCTCAGCATTTCTCAAGTTGAAAAAACAGAAGATTAAAGCCATGCCTTTGGTTGCAATATTGCAGGATTATAAAGACAAAATATTGCATGATATAGGAAACACAAAATAATAGTATAGAGTTACTGTATCAAAATTAATTCTCCAACATTTAACCACTACGAGAGGTAGTATAAAATCAAGTGCTTTGGGTACTGAAGGAGCAAATCCAACCTGCAATGAAGGTATTAGAAATAATAAGCCTTCAGGAATTGACAGAATATCAATAAAGTGTTTAAACAAACAAATGCAATGCTGGAAGTACTCATTCATCCATGACAGGATCTTTGGAAAACACATTCCTGGCCAACCAATTGGAAGAAATCCATTTCAAAGAAATGTGATACAACAGAATAGGGAAATAATCAAGCAAAATCATCAACATCTGTGTTAGTCCAGGTTGTCTAGAAGAGAAACAAATCTAGTGCCATTCATACATGTATAAGAAAGAACTTTAAATCAAGAAATTATCTTATATCAAGAAGGTATCTGTGTTAGTCTAGGTGAACTAGGGAAACAAATCCACAGAAACGTATATGCACATGGGAGAGTTTTATATAAAGGGTAAGTGTGCATTAAGAAAGGGTCCCAACCCAGTGCTGTCCAAGCCCTTAAGTCCAACATTAGCTGGTATGTCTGACACCAATCTACAAAGTCTTCCTCAAACTCACAAAACACATGCAAAGACACAACTGCAAGAGGAAGGCCGAATCAGTGACCGTGTATGCATCTCAGCGCTGGCAGGGCTCCACACTGCTACTCCAGCACCCAGGGCTGCCTCAGGGTAGGCCCATGCGGCTTCTCCTTGGGGATGCCTTGCAGGAAGTGAGCCTTACCAGCTGAATCAGGGAACTGGCTAAGGCAGCTGCACCCTGGTCCAACCATTACAAAGCAAGAGACCCAAGAACTAGCAGGGCAAGGCTCTCAGAAGCATTTATCTCTCCACCCTTCAGTTAATTCCACATGTGTTTATTGGCCATGTTGGCACAATAAACTGTAACTATCTCAGTATCCCTGCCCAGTCTAATTCAAGTTCTTAAGTCCAATGCTACTCCTTAAATCCCTCTTCAAACTCCAATAGCACCAGGCTGATGATGCAGAAAGGTGAACCAGAATGTCGGAAGAGAACAAAGAAGTGGGTGCAGAATCAGTCGGGGGGAGCACGGCAAGGCACCAGCAGCATACCCCACATGGAACTGTCTCCTCCCAGCAGATGGGAGGAGAGCAGACTCCTCCAGCAGATGGGAGGAGAGCGGAGGAGGTTCCTAGGGTCCCTCAATCCCATACAAAAGGCTACACCCCCAAAGAAGTGTCATCAAGCTACCACTTAACTTACAGGTTTGACTCCACCCCTCTCCAGAAGAGTCTATTTGACATATAATTACCCAATTAGCACAATATCATATCCAAGTACAATGTGGCTGTATATAATTTAAATGTGATTGTCAGAGTACCCCAAAGTCAATAAATTCAAGCTGAATTCAGAAGAGGGCAATGAAATTTGCATATCATATGAATCTTAAGTGATACAGAGGACACAAGAAAAAAGTTTATGTGTGTTATATTGTCTATGAAAAGGCATTTATTTGACTGTGTAGGTCAAAACATAATTTCATGGATAAGATAGCAAAGAATGAGAATACTAGAACACTTAATAGTACTCATGCTGAATCTGTATATAACCAAAGACTGTCACTCAAATAGATAGCAAATGTTTAAAATCTAGAAAGGCGTGCATCAATATTTTATCCTTTCACTATTTAATCTGTATGAGAGCAAATAATCTGAGAAGCTGGACTATATGGGAAAAAATGAAGTATCAAGATGAGAGGAAGACTGAGTAACAACCTGCAAAACAGATGATACAACCATGCTTGCTGAAAATAAAAAAGACTTGAAGCAGTTACTGATGAAATCGAAGACTATAGTCTTTAGTGTGGATTACACTTTAACAGAAAGAACGTGAAATCCTCGCAGAGAAGTTGTCAAGTATTTCATTCTATTTGGATCCACAACCAGCACCCTTAAAAGTAGTAGTCAATAAATCAGAGTTAATTACATTGAGTAAAAACTAAGCTCACTTTGATCAAGTTAATGCTGACTCCTAGCAAGTCTAAATGACAGAGTAAAAATACCCTTGAGAGTTTTCAGGCTGTAACTCTTTATGAAAGTAGAAAGTCTCCCCTTTCTCCCATATTGAGTAAATCTGCTGTAAAATATCTCTTTAAAGTGTTTTAAAGCACAAATATTCCGTTCAGGACAGGTTACCTGACATAGCCCATGGTTTTCAATGGCTTCATATGTGGATGAAGAACCTGGACAATAAATAAAAAGAGTGGAGAAGAATCGATGCATTTAAATTGTGGTTTTGACAATTATTATTAAATATATCATGGACTGTTAGAAGAACAAATCATCTGTCTTGTTACAAGGACATCTACAATGTTCCTTAGAAGCAAGATGAAAATTCATCTCATTCATGTAGGACATCTTACCGGGGGGACCAGTGGCTGGAGAAGGGCATCATGTTTAATAGAGGGTCATAAAAAAGAGGCTGGCCCTCAAGGAGATGGACTGACACAGTGGCTACAACAATAAGCTCAATGACTGCAAGGATAGTAAATATGGTGAAGGACCAGTATTTCATACTGTTGGGCATGGATCACTGAGTTGGAATCAACTTGATGGTGCATAATAAGGACAATGACAATATTATTTTATAAAGCATTTTTAATTAACATTTTATTTATACATTTTCCTATTTTTATAAAATTAATTATGATACCATGAGTGAATTATTAATAAAAATTATATAGTAAAGCTTTTTAACTAACCCTTAGGTATATATACGAAAAGGAAATATAAATAAGGAATGTTCAGGCATCTCTTTAGCCAAAACGGAAAACTACGGCAGTCTAGCACCTTCGTCTGTGGTACACCTAGCTAAGAGTCTCAACTGTCAAACACCTTTAAAGTCATGAACCAAAGAATAACAATTATTGAGCATCTACAGCAAGTAAGAAAATATTTTACTTTCTATAGTTTATATCTCATAACTGTACTGAAGGTATCAGTGCTAAAAATAATTGTTATCTTTGTTCCTAAGAATAAGAGCTGCATAAACCCAACAGTGCCATCATTTGTCAGATTAGTCTAGGTACAGCTTCACAGTCAAGGTATAGCCCCTTTTTCTGCATCAGAAATAACATATATTGGCTATAAAGGTTCTTATGTGTTTCAAGTAAATTCAAATGCCTTCTCACCAATCACCATTAATGGAGCCCTTTAGTGAGCTGTCCATAGGACTGGTAACCACAAGGTCAACGGTTCGAAAACACCCACCACTTCATGGTTTACAACCTCAGATACCCTAGACAGCAGACGCCTCACCATTCTCTAGGGTTGTTATGAGTCAGAATTAACTCGTGTGTGGTGAGTTTTGTTTCATCACTATCAACATAAAAGCTTACGGGACCAAGGACCACTGTCCACGTAACAAAAGGTCTTCATAGAAAGTATGTTATTTGATTTCACTACAGAAAGGTTAGATGGACCATCAATAAAGGCTTTTCTACATGTTGAGTTGTGAGGAAGGATACTCCAATCTACCCCTTAGTATTCTCACAGTTGTATGGAAGAGCCAAAGCTGTAAACTAGAAGAGGTCCACAGATTAGAAAAGATAAGAGAATTCCTATAAACAGGAAAAACACATTAAAAATCCAGATGTTTGTAAAAATCCATGGTGAAGAAGACTCAAAGAAAAGTATCCTTTTATAATTAATAGGTTAATTAAATTCTAACCCAGATCATGAAATTGTGAAAACTAAAATTATATAAGAATATAAAACACCACTCATTTCATTTGAAAGCATTTAGCCCAGTAGTCTGATTGTGAAAGTAGGGAAATTAACACTCTGTTGCAGTATATGATGGTCCTTTTGTGTATTTGGCCCTGAAGTTCAAGCAGACCATCCCAGACAAAGTGGACTGCCAGGAAAATACGCAGGCCCATGGTGACCCCTCAAAAACTCACTGCCAAATTGATACCTACTCATCAAACTTTATGACAGACTACAACTGCCCTGTGGATTTCTGAAGCTGTAAGTCTTCAGGGAAGTCAAAAGCCTCCTCTTTCTCCCTCAGTGAGGCTAATTGTTTCAAACTGCTAACCTTGAGGTCAGCAACCTGTGGTAGTTACGCAATTTCATGTTAACTAAATAAATAAGTGCACGAGTGTAGTCTAGTCTGTCAATCAGGCCACACCCTGATGATGCCTCATTGTGGGCATGACCTTCTCATACGTATTCTGGGAATTTTCTGTCCTTCTCCCTGGAAGTGAGTCACACTCTCTCTGTTTTGCCTTCCAGGTAAGGAGGCACGCTCAGAGAGCTGGAGGAGCCATGTGGAGCTATTTGGCATCATTGCGAGTGATAACGTGAGTCTGAAGAGGAATTTATGGATTAATGTTAGACATATGGGCTATTATCAGACTTATGGACTTGATCTGGACTGGGCAGGGATGTTTTCTCAATATGCAATTGCTCTTTGATAGAAAGCTCTCTCTTACTCAGCATATATTAGCATCTCTGGATTTGTTTCTTTAGTCAACCCGGTCTAACACATGTAATCCACTACACCACCAGGACTTCTGTGACCTCACACAGTAACAGCAAATGAGATCATATTCTCAAATATGGAAATGCAGAAATTCTAACCGTGTGTGTGTGTGTGTGTGTGTGTGTGTGTGTGTAAGGTGTCTTAACATTTTACATGTATTTTATTTCTACTTAGCATGTAAAAACAAAACCTACAATACAAAATATTTACTTTGATTTTCAGATTATTTCATGTTATCTACTTGAAGGCATTCAAACTATACAGCATACACACACAAATATTTATTTATGCCTATATATACATATGACCAGCCATGGTGGTGTAGAGGTGAGCATTGGATGTGATTCGCATGGTTGGCAGTTCAAAACCACCAGCAGCTTCCATGAGAGAAAGACTGGGCTTTCTCCTTCAGTAACCGTTATAGTCTGAGAAACCCAAAGGAGGTCACTCTGAGTCAGCACTGACTCGATGTCAGTTAATAGAGTACAGAGTAATGGTATGCATACAGATAGAAAGGTAAGTTGGTGGTATTTTGGGTTAAGCACTGGGCTGCTAACTATGAGGTTGGCAGCTTAAACCTACCACCTGCTGAATGGGACAAAGATGAGGCTACATGCTCTGAAACCCAAGAGAGTAGTTCTACTCGGATAATAGGGTCACTATGAGTCAGAATCAATGCAGTGATAGTGAGTTTTACATACAAATATACATATAAATAATACACATTTAAAGACACATACACACATACATTTTTTTTTCAAACCACTTAGTTGAGCTTTACTAATTACTAAAAGTTGAGAAATGTTAGAAGTATTTTCTGCTTCCTTATGCTTAGCATCTGTTAAGAAAGAACTATGGACTATAAGTGGACTAGACTTTGTGATCAGTTCAGACATCTTGAAGATGCTTAATAATTGGCTTCAGCTATGCATAATACTCCCTCTCAGAAAACATCTTTGACCTATCTTGCTCATGTGATGCCTGATTTGACAAACAAAAGCTGTTAGAAAGCCTTTGCTGTTTAATTGGCTTGGATTCATCGAGACCCAATAGAAAGATGATTGCTGCCCCATAAGGTTTCCAAGGCTGGAATCTCACTGAAGCAGGCAAACTGCAACATCGCTTTCCCAAGCCACTGCTGCATTTGACCCAGTGGACATTTCAGATAGCAGCCAATCTTATAATCACTGTACCTCTAGGTTTAAATGGATCTCAAACCCTGATTAGTGATTACAGTCATGTTGGAATAGTTGCGTGATTAGAGTCATGTTGGCATAGTTGAAATAAATAAATAGAAAAAGAACAAGTTGAAACATAATGATTTGACTACGACTGAGATAACAAAAACAGTGCTCAAAACATTGCTAAATTCTTCATTGTCCCAGAATTTTCAGAGTGTCTCTGTGAAGTAGTAAATTATTTAGCTCTCTTAATTATTTAAACGATTGGAATAATCAAACATATTGTATGCTGCACTTTTCAATAGTTCCAATCTACAATTTTTATTGTATGCAAAGGTTTTTAAAGATCTTTACCATAGTGCCTATTGTCATCTAAACATTAAAAAATAAAAAAATAAAATAGTATAATGGAAGAAAAGCTAATATTTTTAGCTATGAGGAAATGCATGTTGCTATCACTGTTAAAATTACTGCTCCATAGTAAGGGACACTAAAAATGTATACATGTATAAGTATGAGCTATCCATGACTGAGGAAGCATTCTGGAAAAGAGAGAATAGAAATTTACTTGGTTAAACTTCTCCAAATAACTAGTATTTTCTAATTTTATTTTAGGCACATATTGTTAAAAATAAAGCAGAGTAACTGTACTGGGTACTTACTTCAAGAAGCATAGCCATGGTTAGACATAACCTAAGGAGAATACTGAGAAGGCACTCTTAAAAGATTTTGTTTTGGTTTGGTTTTATTTTTATGCCTTACCAAACAATAGAGCATTTTATTGTCAATAAGCATAGAAACCCTTCGGTTTACTAACTTTCTAACGGCAGTAAAGGCTGATGGACTCTTTAGGGTGTTTGCTCCTGTGTACTCACTACCAGCCAGGAAACACCCCTCAGCGACAGTCATCATCTCTGAAATCATCTGTGCATGGAAAACCCTCTACTTAAATAAAAGTGAAAGAAAACAAAGAATTATTGCCTATTTAGAATGGCTACAATAAAAACTGTCCATCAGTAAACTAGGGGCCTCTGAGACAAGTCAACTTCTATTTTACTTTTTCTTTTTTTTTTTTTTCTCTTTTTTAACATTTTATTAAGGGCTCATACAACTGTTATCCCAATCCATACACACATCAATTGTGTAAAGCGCATTTGTACATCGTTTCTGAAAACATTTTCTCTCCATTTAAACCCCTGACATTTGGTCCTCATTTTTCCCCTCCCTCCCCGCTCCCCCCTCCCGCATGAGCCCTTGATAGTTTATAAATGGGTATTTTGTCATATCTTGCCCTGTCCAACGTCTCCCTTCATCCACTTTTCGGTTGTCTGTCCCCCAGGGAGGAGGTCACACACAGTTCCATGTAATCGGTTCCCTCTTTCCTACCCATTCTCCCTTTACCCTCCCTGTTTTGCCACTCACACCACTGGTCCTATAGGGCTCATCCGTCCTGGATTCCCTGTATTTTCAGTTCCTATCTGTACCAGTGTACCTCCTCTGGTCTAGCCAGTCTTGCAAGATAGAATTCGAGTCATGGTAGTGGGAGCAGGGAGGAAACCTTTAGGAACTAGAGGAAAGTTGTATTTCTCATCATTGTTACATCGCACCCTGACTGGCTCATCTCCTCCCTGAGACCCCTCTGCAAGGGGATCTCCAGTGGCCTACTAATGGGCTTTGGATCTCCACTCCGCACTCCCCCCATCTTATTTTACTTTTTCATATGTCCTTTAATACAAGGTATTAAGGTAAACTTGGTAACACTAAAGTGTAGAATTTTACCATTGTGTTCGATAATCTAAAGGATATTCATCTCAGGAATAAATTTAAACTGAAGTTGCCTATAGTTTCTGCAACACAAATGATAACCATTTTTTTAAACAAAGTTCAAAATGAGCCCCAGGTATTTTTATTAACATACAATTAACTAAAACTATATGAACTTTTATTTAAGATACAACTCTGGTTTTCTTATATGATTTATGCTAAATTAGCAAGGTCATTGTTACATTTGCTATTTTTGTAATGTTATCATTTACTATAACTAGTATGAGAACTTCTCATATCTATATATTTTTTCCTTTTCATCCTTCATCACTATCTCTACCTCCATGGAATCAATTATATAAAAGTTAATGGTACCATATCATATATTACCAATTACTCATTGGTTTTCAAATGCCATGGTCATTTATTATATAACAAAGCATAATGTTACATTGAAATTATCTAACAGGTTTGAATATGTAACATTTGAGCTAATAGTTCAGCTTTTTCTTATTGTTCCTGATCGGCAATTCTCTATGCAAAGAAGGGAAGTATGCTGCCTTTGGTGAAGGCAGATGTTGTCCAGTCTGTCTGCATAATGGCTCCCACAGGTCCCCCACTGAGGGATCTTGTATTCTTGATTTCACTGCTAATGAACAGAGCTAAAAATATGGGAAACGGTATGCAACTAATGTATATGCTAAGAATGCGCTCTTGTTCAATGTTTTTGTTTTGTTCTGTTTTGTTAAGACCATGTAATTATACTACAAATATAACACACTATCTACTATATTTACTTTTGAATGTGTTGACATCTCCGTATCCCTCACAATGAAATTTAACTTTTACTTACCCTATATCATGGCAGTTTAAATCTAGACTAGATTTTTGTACTAATAACCAAGTAGCTCACTTCCAAAAGATTAAAGGGCTCCATAACTACATAATTTTATTTTCTATACTTTAAAGGGCAAAAAAAATAATTTCATTCAGTAAATAATATAAAATGATCAAATTTATTTAAAAGTATTTGCCCTTAACCTTGCTTTCACTTTTATTATTTCATTGTGATTATACTAGGTGAGAAAATTAATGATTTCCATTGATTCATATACTCATCTCTGCTCACATGATCCTTAGACTTAAAGTATTATTACATAAGATATATATTTGTACTTATAGAATATATACTGAGAGGTAATCATTTTAAAGCTCTTCAGTAAATATAATGATAAATTCATTTTCAAATACTACTTTAAATAAATTTTAAACATTCTAAAAACAGTTAAAAATTTCAGTTATATGTAAAGTGAAAGATTATGTAAATCAGTCACAAGAAAACAGATGATTGATTCCATTATCTATTTTTCTAAGTCGGTTAAAAGTTTTTTCTAAGTAAAATTAAATTTGTTTTTATGAAGCAATGCACTAAACAAAGAATTTCCTGAGTATATACACCCATTATTTAAGATATCACTAGTGATGCAGCTGTATACAGTACTTTCCTACTTCTAAGTATGCCTCATAAGCATGTGCTTCCAACAGAAAATGAAGTAAAAATAGCATCCTGAAAGATCAATCAAAACATTAAACTGATGATTCTCTATAATGGTAAACAAAACATGCAAATAAGTCATTAAATGGATGGTATAGATAAGAATTTCATATGATGTATTCTGGGTGATTAGAGAAACCACACTACTACAGTACATTTTACATTAATAATAAGCAACAGGTGGTTAAAGAGGGGGAAATGGTTGCAGTTATCTCTCCATGCCCTGTAAAAGTCATCTTAGCAAAAATGTTGCCTCACTCAAATGGTTATGTTAAACCTGATCTATGTTTTACAAAAATATATATATATTATATTCTCATGCACTGCTTGCACTCAGTAAACCCTTTATCTTAAAAGTTTAACAGTATTTGATGGACTTTTTCCTGAGATCACATAAAATAAGTGAAAATACTAAGGCAATGAAGTATTACACTCAGTATCTAGAGAAATTGGTGGCATGAATTCTAGATTGCTTAATTTTCATAGTAGGCAACTGAATGTTTAATTTTCATAGTAGGCAACTCCATTTGCCTTCATATTTTAAATCAAATACATTCACCAAGTGTCTCAATGTGATTGCAGCTCTCCTCTCTAAGGCGACAAAGGCAATATTGGAGGCAATAATCCCTAATATATACTGCACACATAGTAAAACATTAGTATCTTATAAATAGAGCAGTTCCTTGAATTACGTCAGAAAATGCATAGATATTCAAGATTTTACATCTATTTTAGAGAGCATCCAAAACGTGTTTTTAAAAATCTTTAAAGCAGTTATTCAGCAATGACATGCTATCATTTAAAACACTGTTTAAACAATGCCACTCTATCTGGCTGTCCAAATGAGGTCATGGTAAACAGACCACCCCACCCCCCTCAAAATTAGAAATATTTCACCTACTTGCTTGCTCTTTTGATTTTATTACATAAACTTAGGTAAAACAAACGTTCAAGGGGTTAGCTATAAAATAATATTAAAGCTTCGTTCCTAGTTTATCATCACTTTTAATCCTAGTCTGTACTAGCGACATCAAATTTTAAAGTATAAGGTTTTACATGAACGCCTTTGCCAGAATATGTGCTAGGTTTTGCCAATCAATAACATCATATACGGGGTTGGGGGGAGAAGAGTCCAGAGGAAAACTACCCTAAGCCCCCCCCCCAAATTGTGACGATATATAAAGTGATGAAAAAAGTTAGCTCATCTCCACCTAGAACTAGGGATTATTTACAACACAACAGTAAGGGTTAGCAATACCACTCTAGCTCCCTGTAGGGTCTTCTGACTTTTAAAAGGGTGGCGGGGCCTTCAGCAGTAGCCAGAGCAGACCCCCACCTGGACAGCCAATTTGACTCTAGGGATGAGCCTAACTCTTTAAAGCTGCGGTTCTCCCAGGAGCCAGCAAGATCGGGTCGGGAAGAAAACTAGCACAAGGATACAGGTTTGAGGCAAAAGGTCTCCATACCAGTCTTTGTTTTAATAACTCCTCAGGCAACTCTCCCGGGAACCTACTGGTTAACCCTTTCCTGACAATCACCTGCGAGACGTCCGCAGCTTTTAGGACAATGGCTCGCTTTAGAATCAAATCGTGTGCATTACAAACATGTTCTAGATTAAAGTTAATACCGAAGCACACATCAGAGCAACAATTTTATGTAATCGGGAGCAATCACCTCCTGCCGACTGGCGCCCCCAGACAACCTTCCACCCGTGGAGAGTGGGCATTTATAAATCTTACATCTTCCTACCCCAGCTCTCCAGTTCCTTAATGGCCCCTGAGTGACAGGATCGACCGTGTTACTGTATCAGCGGCGCATCTCGAAGGCATGTACACTGCCTTTCGTGCCAGAGACGCCATTCAAAAAGTTGAGGCTGGAGCCCATTGACAAGCCTTCGGGGCAAGAGAGGGAGAAAGGGCGGGGGAGTGTTGCAGGGGCAAGAAAGCGGGGGACCAGCTGAGACCAGAACTCCGGAACAGGTAACGAGAAAATCCGACCTGGCGGGGGGCCCGGGAGCGGCGAACTTCCCCGGCGGCGGTGCGCCCGTCGCCCCAGCCCCGC
>NW_022109325.1:1108716-1124636 GCF_000313985.2 Echinops telfairi
GCTACCCTTTCCCCTTCCGTTCGCTACAGCGTTCTATTCGCCTCTGCTCTGCAATTCCGAGGACAGACAGACTTGGGGAATGAGCCCTGAAGAAAACTTTACGCATCATCAGGTCAAGAAACACCCTGGACTTGATAGCTTGTAAACCTCCTGAGCTGAGGGGTAGAGCTGCGCTCTAAAGCAACCTCATGGATGTGCTGAGCCTCGGGAAATGTTTAATCTCAAAGTATGTAAAGTGTGTTTCCACGAATTTCTGGAGTATGATACAGGGAAAACTTGGATCTTAAAAGGTGGAAATTTCTCCCTCCCTTTCTCACTTCCTTCCTTTGCTTCCTTTTTTAAAAAAGATAATCACTATCATGTAAAATGTTTAAGAACAGCTACATCTCCCACATATTGTGGATGCATTTGTATATTTTACGTTCTAGGATCTGAATAAAAACCCTTAAAAGCCCAATCTATTTCTCCCTATAGCAATACAGGAAAATAGTTTCCAGTTGTTGACACTAATTTAGGGATCTGAAACTCTGATTATGACAAAATAACTAGCTCTCCATTGTAGTTTCCACTTAACTTACACAAACTAGAAGCAAATAAGTAATTGACTGCTGTAAATAGAATCAGACCAATGGGATGTCTCAAATACTTAAAGAACTATGCCTAAGGGATGTTGTGAGATGCCCTTGAGTCTGTGCCACCCACAGGGACTTCATGCTCAGGAGAAGGAAACACTGCCTGGTCCTGGCCAACCTCACAGTTATCCCTACATTGTGGGCATTGATTCAGCCAATATGTCAATTCAGCTCCTTGAGGGCCTCCGTCTTCTTGATAAGGTGAAAATTAAAAGTAAATCAATAAATGTATCTAATAAAAGAAGTATGAGTCAGAATAGACTCCTTGGCAACGAGTTTTGAGGTAAAAAGTTAAAATGATTTCTGAAAATCTCTCAGTTTCTGAAACTTAAGGAGCTACTTAAGTATTAGCTATATTTTCTGCTCACATTTTCTCTTTCAGTTTTATATGACAGTGTTAATTTTCTTCAAATTTATATTAAAGTGGGAATTAAATTTTAATTCATGTTAATTCTAATTTGTTAAATATAGCATTAAATGAATGTGTAGTATTCATTAAAGTAACATCTAAATGTAAAATAAAGAAGCTATTGTTTTTAAAGCAGAAAGTTATTTTCCTCAATTTCCCCTACTTCTTACCTTATAAATAGTAACAAGGGAAGGAAAATAAAAAACAGAATCTGTAATTGCAATCCAGAGAATCTTTGGCTAATGTGAGCACGTTCCAGATTAAGAACATTGATGTACACTGATTCCCCAAAGGAATTTATTTTGGCCTAATCACAGTTGGCAATGCCCTTCACCTTAATCAATTCTCATTCCTGATTTAGAAATTGTCAAGATATATGATCTTCATTCCAAATCATCACCTCTTCATGCTTCCTGGTCTTCAACTTCTAACTCTCACAATCACCTCTGTTAGTCTAAACTTTAGGAAGTAGTTTTCTCTTAATTCATAAAAGTAGGTCAACATATTTAAAACTTAAATTCTATTTTATTTAAATTAGAAGGGGTAAAACAAAGAAATTATGCCTTAATTGGAATTCTAGCGAAGAGCTATCAGTAATTTTTTTAAATAAAAAATATATTTTTTAACGATGAAAATTTGCCTTTTAAAAGGATAAATGCTTTTTGTTATAAAAGATTTGATGAGGGATAATTCCCTAACACTCTTTCTCCCTCCAGCAGGCTTTATTATATATTTTACCATAATAGTTGCCTTCTAAAGTTAATATGATCACCTTTACACTTATGGAAACTCATGTTTATTTTTATGACCTTATTTTCTCCCAAGAGAAGCCCTGGATGTGTAGTAGGTACTGTGTGGGGCTGCTAACTGCAAAGTCAGAAGTTCAAAACCACCAGTTCCTCCTGGGCAGAATGATGAGATTTTCCACTCTCTGTAAATAGTTACAGGCCAAGAAAGCCACAGGGGCAGTTCTATCCCACCTTACAGAGTTATTATAATCAGAAGTACCTCAATGGCAGAGAGTTTACTTTCTCCCAAAATGTTTATATTCTTTTCTGACCCTGACAAGTTCATAGAATATCTTGACTTCCAACTTCCCCATATGTAGCTTGCGGGCAGCTGCTCCAACTTACAAAACTTTGTTGAAAAACAAGCAATGCCAGTTTGTTGCACCTTGGGAAGAAAGTCTATGATATGAAACCAAACTCCAGATATGTTAGTGCAAAAATATTTTCCAAGACATGACAGGTGTTAAATTTTATGAGGCAGAGTAAGGGTATTTTCAGTGCCCTTGCACGTCTGGTATGGGTCCACGCTTACTTCACTAGTACTAGTGTCACTCCTTCCAAAAGCCACATCCCTTATCAAGGTTCAGAGTCTTTGAATGTTACTATTGAGAGTAAAAGTCTATCAATTGTGATGCAATTAATTCTAGGAAATGTCTCTTAATTTTCCTATGTAATTCATTATTTGGTCCTCCAAGAGCCTGCTTTTGAAATATAAGTAACCAGAATCAGTTACCAGCTCAGTGAAGATTAAATGAGAGCTTACTGAGAGTAAATCATAACAGGGAAGAATACTGGAAGTATCTTAGGTAAGATGTGGAAAAGTAGTTACTTTCAGGTCCAAGTGGATGGGTACAGAGGAAGTTATTCACTGATTGCTTCTCAGTGTTATTGAGAGCCAATTAAGGGAACTGGAGAAGCTGAAAAAACAACAATGGAATGGTGGGTGGTGGAGGGCAGAGCAAGACATTGGTGAGAGAAGACTAGAGTGTGAAGGCTGGAACTTAATACTGAG
Organism: Echinops telfairi; assembly: GCF_000313985.2. Taxonomy (NCBI): domain Eukaryota; kingdom Metazoa; phylum Chordata; class Mammalia; order Afrosoricida; family Tenrecidae; genus Echinops; species Echinops telfairi. The sequence continues at coordinate 1,111,558 of NW_022109325.1, forward strand.
TTTCCAGTTGGGCTTACAAAGCAAGATGCAGTTCTGCAGGGTCAGCTTCCTCTTTTTCACACTTCTAGAAGATAAAGACTAAGCACATAATAGCAGGGAATTTGAAATTGTATATTGATGAGTCTTGTATTCTTATCCAATCTGCTAATATCTAGCTCTTTATTGGTACATGTAATCCCTTTACATTTAGTGTCATTAGTGATGTGAGTTTTGTTTATTTTTCTGTCGTGTTATTGGTTTCTTTTTTCTTCATAAATTTTTGTGCTGAATTATTTTGTGGGTTCTCTTGTCTTTTTTGTTGTTCTTCTTCACTGTTATTTTACTTTTTACTAAATTTTGTGAGTTTCTCATTTTTTTATTTTGGTGAGGTTTTCTATTTTCCATGAGGTTACCTTGTTATTATTATTTTTTTAAATCATTTTATTGGGGGCTCGTGCAACGCTTATTACAATCCATACAGACATCCATCGCATCAAGCACATTTGTACATTTGTTGCCATCATCATATTCAAAACATTTGCTTTCTACTTGAGCCCTTAGTATCAGATCCTCATTTTTCCCCTCCCTCCCCACTCCTACTTCCCTCATGAATCCTTGATAATTTATAGATTATTATTATTTTGTCATATCTTACACTGTCCGACATCTCCCTTCACCCACTTTTCTGTTGTCCATCCCCCAGAGAGGAGGTTATATTTAGATTCTTGTAATTGGTTCCCCCTTTCTACCCCACCTTCATTCCACCCTCCTGGTATCACCAGTCTCACCACTGGTCCTGAAGGGATCATCTGTCCTGGATTCCCTGTGTTTCCAGTTCCTATCTGTACCAGTGTACATCCTCTGGTCTAGCCAGATTTGTAAGGTAGAATTGGGATCATGATAGTGGGGGGAGGAAGCATTTAAGAATTAGAGGAAAGTTGTATGTTTCATTGTTGCTACCCTGCACTCTGACTGGCTCATCTCCTCCCCACGACTCTTCTGTAAGGGGGTGTCCAGTTGCTCACAGATGAGCTTTGGGTCCCCATTCTGCACTTCCCCTCATTCACAGTGATTTGATTTTTTGTTCTGATGATGCCTGATACCTGATCCCTTTAACACCTCATGATCGCACAGGCTGGTGTACTTCTTCCATGTGGGCTTAGCTACTTCTCAGCTAGATGGCTACTTGTTTACCTTCAAGCCTTAAGGACCTCAGACACTATATTTTTTGATAGCTGTGCACCATCAGCTTTCTTCACCACATTTGCTTATGCACCCCTTTGTCTTCAGTGATCATGTAGGGAAGGTGGGCGTTTTAGAGAATCTGTTCTCTTTGGCAAACTACATATCGTCCTCGTTATTTGAATGTTTCATATCTCTAATTTTTCCCTCCATTTACTTTGTTTTTGTATTTATTGTGAGTTGATATATCTGACTCTTAATTTTAACCCTTGTAAGCTTGTTTCATTTTTAACACTGCTGTAAGTAGGTTTATTACTTATGATGATGTCTTGTGTAATGATCTCAGGTTGGTTTATGTCTGCTGTTGTTGATTCTCTGTCCAAAGAATTTGCCTATATTGTTGAAAGCTAGTCTCATTTTTCAAATTCTCTTCAATGTCTTCTTGTCTGGAAATACTTTTTTCTCCTTAATATTTGAGGAATAATTTTTCAGGATGTAAGATTATTAGTTGGAATATTTTTTTAATTGTAGGATTTTATATGTTATTCCATTGTACACGTGGTTTATGCTGAAAAAATCCAAGCTTATTCCTATTGCTTTACCTTTGTAGATGATTTTTTTTCTCCCCAAGCCGCTTTCAGGACTCTCACTTTGTCCTTGATATTGGAAAATTTAACTATGATGTGGCACATTGATTAGCTTTTTGGATTTATCTTGTTTGGGATTTTCCAGCTCCTTTAATAGCTATTCCCCAGCTTTTACAATGTTAGGGAAATTTTCTAACAGGAGTTCTTGCAATATTTTCTTTGTGAATTTTTGTTGTTGTTATTCCTGTTCTGGAATTCCAGTGGGATATAAGTTATTCTTCTTGATAATGTCCTACATAATTTTTAGGTTTTCTTCAGATTTTTTGTTCATTTTTCTAGTTGCAGATTGGAATCAAGAGATGTGTCTTTAAGTTCACTGATTTGATTTTTCCATTCCTTCATTTCTAATGTTTTGGTCTTTTAAAGTATTATCTATCTTAATATTAATCTTCTTGGTTTCTATTTGGGTTTTCTTATTATTAGGTTTCTTTTCATAGCTCTCTGAATCTTTTTCTACATCTGTTGAAAGTCCCTAAACATCGTTTTTTACAATTCTTTTTTTGGCATTGTTTTTATTTGCTCCCTCAGGAAGGTCCCTTGACTCTGTATGTTAGTCACTCATTTGTGTCCAACTCTCCTTATGCTTAGTGTGGATTAAGATATATGGTTGCCTCCATGACATCTTGTTGCAGCTGTTAAGAGTGGGAAAGTGTCAATTTATGAAGGGATGTTTGACTCTGTTAAGTAACGAAAAAAGTAATAATAAAAAACCCCGAACGAGAAGCAATGAAATAGTGCTGTTTGGTTAGGCTCTCTCCCCCAAGACCTGGACAACAGTGGACAACAGTGACACAGGTGGCGATGGTGGAAGGGCTGGGCTTTCAGTATATGTCAGGCCTGCCTTTTGAGATACCATATATTCTCAAGTATAAGCCAACCCAAATATCAGCTGAGGCACCTAATTTTACCACAAAAACTACATTAAAAATGTACTGAAAAACTAGGCTTATACACGAGTATATGCGGTATTTGGGCAGGCTCTACCTTTACTCATGGAAAGGTGTAGGGAATGTATAGCTACCCTCCCTTTTGAGCAACTCCAAAGGTTTCCTCACTAGCACTGTGCGGATTCTGATTAATAGCAATCTATGGGACAGAGTATAACTGCCCTGGTGGGTTTCCAAAGCTGTAACTCTTTTTTTTTTTTTTTCTATAAAATTATTTATTTTCAAGCAGGTTTTTTTGGCATATGTTCTACATATATAATACAGTAGTTCAATCATATTAAGAAGAGTTGTACAATCATTACCACAATCAATTTTAGAACATTTTCTTTTTTCTTGTATTCATTGTTATTAGCTTCCCATTCCCCCCCCCCCATCTCCCTGCCATACCCCCCAAGACACCATTAATCCAGTTACTGTCTCTATAGATTTACCTTATTTGATTTCTTGACCACTGTTTACATGAGAATTGATTGTGAATCCAAGCAAAATGTAAACCTTGACAACTTTGATATTTTCTCTGTTAATCATGATGTTGTCTATTGGCCCAGTGGTTAATACTTTTTCTTTCTTGTTTTGGAGCTGCTATTCACACTGAAGGCTATAGTACTTGACCTTTATCAGTAAGTGCTTTAAGTTCTCAATTTCAGCAAAAGAAATTGTGTCGTCTGCGTATAGTAGGTTGTTAATAAGTCTTCCTCTGATCCTGATGCTGAGTTTTTCTTCAGATATTTTAGCTTCTTGGATTATTTCCTCAGCCAACAGATTGAATAACTATGGTAAAAGGACTCATCCTACAGATTGAATAACTGTGGTGGAAAGATTCAACCCTGACACACAACTTTCCTGATATTTAAGCCAACAGGTATCCCCTATTTTGTTCAAAAGTCAGCTTCTTGGTCCATGTACAAGTTCTACATGAACACTATGAAGTGTTGAAACTCATTCTTGTTTGTGGTATCCCTAGTTTGTTATGATCCAAATAGTCGTATGCCTTTTCATAGGAAATAAAGTACAAGTAAACATCTTTCTGGTATTCTCCGCTTTCAGCTAAGATACATCTGGCATCGGCAATGATAACCATCATGCCACTTCCTCTTCTGAATCTAATTTTAATTTCTGGCAGCTCTCTGTTGATATACTGCTATAAGCATTACTGAATGATGTTTAGCAAAATTTTGTTTGCATGTGATATTAGCAATATTCAAGAGTCTGCATCTTATTTAGATATAATTATTTCAAATGGGCACAAATATGGATCTTTTCCAGTCAGTTGTCCAGGTGGCTATCTCCTCTCATGGTATATCACATGTATATGAATATCACGTGGTATATCACATGTATACACGTGTATATCACATTTATATCACACATATCACACACATCATGTATGTATATCATGTATGTATTGTGCATAGCATATGTGTATACCACACGCATGTACATCATATATGTATACCACATATCACATGTGTATGTGTCCTATATAACATGTGTCATATGTGTAGCATATATCACATGCATCACATGTATATCACATGGTGTATCACATGTCATGTTATAGAGGAGTAAGTGCCTCCAGTGCTTCAACAGTTTGTTAAAACATTTCAGTTGGTTATCTGTCCATTACAGGAGTCTTTTTTTTCTCCCTACAATGACTTTAATACAGTCTAGAAAATGATGTTTTGAAAATGATGATGGCAACATGTACAAGTGTTTTTGACACAATGGATGTATGTATTGAGAGGTAAACTGAGGCACAAGGACAAAAAGAGAAAAAGGGGCTGTAACAGATCTTTATTAAAAAAGAAACTCCTGGATGAGGTACCATGGTCTAGCAAGTAGCCCAGGGAAGTTGCGCCCAGTGAGGAAAGTGGTGGGTTTTAAAGGAGGGAGCCTTTGGTGATAGGGAGGGGCTGCAGCTTCTGGGGATTTTCCACTGCTGTCATGTTTTTTTGTTTAGTCTAATTGTCCAGCCGTTGCTGGTGGGGAGGACAGAGGATTATTCTTTGAGCCTGTTCTGAAAATTGTCCATCAGCTTCATTTCCTGGTACATGCATGGAGAAGGCTTGATGCCCTGACAGCCTGTCTCTGACCCAACATCCTGGCCTTTGGTGATAGGGAGTGATGTGAGTCAATCTGGCTGCTTCCTGCTGAAGGAGGGAAGGGGTGACAAGGGGCTACAGGCCAGAGTGTGCTGGGTCAGGCTTGGTAGGCAGGGTGCTGTAAGTTTGTAAAAGAAGCTAGTTAACAGTTAAATTGGTTATGTCCCTTATTATGTTTTGGAGAAACTTGAGAAAACAGAGGGCTATTAACAACAGAAAGCGTATAACCACTAGTAGCCCAACCAAAGGGAGAAGCCCAGAGACAGGAGGGTTTGAAATCAAGATGTTAATGAGGTGCTGTCCCATCGATGGTTCCTGATCTCGTCCACCATCTTATTAAGAACTTTTGCATTCTGTTCTACTACTCCAGACTCATTCATGTAATAGCAACATTCTTCTCCCCAAAACATACAGGCACCACCTTTTTCCACGTTTAGGAGATCTAGTGCTCTACGGTTTTAGAGGGCTACTTATGCTAGGGAAGTAAGCTGTCAGTGTAAGGAGGTTAGGGATTCTGAGGTGGATCTGTGACCAGTTGGAGTCTTTTCCCAAAATTTTGTGCCTGGAGCACACTTTGGCCTAGGGCCCCACTAGAGAGTCCAACTTCTGCAAGCGAGGAGGCGAAGCTAAGGCCAACTAATACCAGTAAGAAAACAGCCCTTTTGTTGCGTGGGCTAGTTTTGGGACCCCATAGCCATTTGAATTCAGCAGTCCCGTACATAGTAATTTGGGGAACTACAGTGGTTGGGAGGCAAGGACCTGTTACGGAGTCATTGATACATTTGGTTAGAGTGCCATTTCACCAGAAGAACATGCCTGGGGAAGCTTTGAAAACCCCAGATATACTGTGGGTGCTGTTGCACTGGTAGTTTGAGGCCGGAGGTTTTTGGTAGCAAATGGAATAGGTTTTATTCCACCTGGTGTTGGAGGGGTTATACAGGGGAATTATCTTCAAGGGTGTGGGGCCCTCCTCAGACTTATCCATGGGAGAAAAAGTTAATAGGGGCACAGCAGCTAATAGAGGGCGCTGTAAGGAGGCACAGAGAAAGCAGGTGGTCATATTGTTTATTCCTGAAACATTAAGGAAGGCTCCTGAAGCACTTTTACCCAGGTGAATGGGTTCTCAGGATATTTTGTCTGTGCCAAGCCCTCTATCGCAGGTAGCTAGTTGACTAAGGATTGTTTACTATCCTGGATTTCCTGTGCCACTTTGTCTAATTTATTAAAACTCCCAGGAAGAACTCTTACATATTGCTGATGAATCTAAGGGTGCCAGAGGGCTTGGCACTGTGCCGCCAAGAATATAGTTTGCCCTCTACCCCTGACAGCCATCTGTTGTCCCAGGGGTCTGTGATATTAAGGCGATAGGTTCTGCTTCCCTCCCCTACAAAAATGCCTGCTCAATTTATGTTGAGCTCTGCAGTGCAATCCAGCGCTACATGTATTTTGCAAGAGGAATATGGACACCCACCATAGACGTCTGGCCACCGTTGATAATACTTTTTCATTTGGTCAAAACGGAAACACAGGGCCGGCACAGAGGCTCTGGTAGCTATTGCTTTTAGGCTGCCAGGGGGAAAGTAGATTGAAACTGGTGACTGGCACCCTGCCAGGGCGCAATATCCTTTTCCGGCCACATGTGTCTGTGCAGCATTGTTAGCCCAATAGGTTTCATGGACAATGAAATCCCACACACAAGGGTACGCTGGGCTTGGGAGCTGTACCTTGGCTTACGCTGGCTTGCAGGAGGCACCCTAGTAAAGCGAATGCGAGTGGTCCCCACGACTTGGTGGAATACAGTTGTCTGCTTAACTCGGCTGAGATGATGCCAGTTGAGGTCCCCGAGTAGTTAACTGCTGTATGGGGTAGTGAGGATTACGGTGTAAGGTCCCTTCCACTTTGGCTGGAGGGGTTGTGGTTGTAATTCTTTTAGGAGAACTGAGTCTCCGGGGCTGACAGCAGGCAGGTCAGGCTGTGCTGGGTCTGGACTGGGCAGTTACCAATCTGCATGTTCTCAAAGAAGCTGTCTTAAAAGAGAAAGGTAAGACAGGTAAGTGGGTAGAGGAGGAGGCTGTATTGGTAGGTTGTGATTAATTAGGAAAGGTCTGCCATGCATTAGCTCAAAGGGACTTAGAAAGGAGGGAGAACGAGGAGCCGCACTGACACGTGTTAAGGCTAGGGGGAGTAAGTCCATCCAGGACTTACAGAACTCCAGCTACAGCTTTGATAGATGACGTTTTTTTAGGATGCTGTTCATACACACCACCTTTCCAGAAGATTGTGCCTGATGTGGTACATGAGCTTCCACTTTATGTCCAGGGCAAAAGAGACCTGCTGAGTGATTTTAGACACAAAACCTTGTCCGTTTTCTGACTGAATAGAATTGGGGAGTCCAAACCAAGGAATAATCTGGCTAATAATGATGTTAGTGACAGTATCAGCTGTTTCTTAAAGAGTTGGGAAGGCTTCAACCCAGCCTGAAAAGGTGTCAACTATTGTAAGGAAGAATGTGATACCTTTATTTGGCGGTATGTGGTGAAGTCAACCTGCCAGTCTTGGCCAGGTAGGTGGCCCCGCAGTTGATGTGTCTGCACCTGAGGTTTAAACCCTCCTTAGGTGTTTACTACCATGCAGATGACACAAGAGTTGCTGACAGTCTGGATAATTTGGTCTAGGTAGGGTAAAAATTGGTTTGGGGTCAGCAGTGAGGCTTCTGGCTATGGCATCTGCTTTGTTATTGCCTTATGTCATGGTAGAGCTGTCAGTCTGACGACCTTTGCAATGGATGATAGCCACCTGAGTAGGCAGTTGGAGGTCTTCTAGGAGGTGAGAAATTAGTTTGCTATTGACTATAGGGAATCCTTTGGTAGAAAGGAATCCCCTTTCTTTCCAGATTGAAACATGGCAATGGGCTATTATAAAAGAATACTCGGAATCTATGCAATATTGACGGATTTCCCTTTGGCCACATAAAGCACCCTGGTGAGGGCAATAAGTTCAACTTTTTGGGAAATGGTGCCCTTAGAAAGGCACATTGCTTCCCATGTTTTGTTAAGTGAAGCAACTGTATATGCTGCCTGCCTGTGTCCCTGGGGATCTACATAAGAGCTTCCATCCACAAAAAAGTGAAGTCAGGGTTAGATAAGGGCTGGTCTTGAAGGTCAGGTTAGGGTTGGGTCAGCTCCTCGATGACCTGTGGGCATGAATGGTCACAGCAGTATTTGGGAGGAGAGTGGCTGGATTAAGCAAGGGGGATTGATGCAATCTTACGTCTGGATTTTCGAGAAAAAGCAGATGGATTTCCTGCATCCTACCTGAGGGAAGCAAGGAGAAGAAACGGTGTGACAATAGGTCTTGAAGCCTGTGGGGAGAAATGGTTTAAAGGGGTTGTCCCAGGGTTATTTTGAGGGCTTCCTTGGTGAGGATGGTGGCAGCTTTCAGGGCCCAGAGACACGGCTGCCAACCACGGACCATTGTGTCTAGTTGATTGGATAAGTATGCCATTGGAGAGTGGGTAGGTCCCAGAGGCTGGGTGAGAACTCCAACTGCCATGCCCTGCTTTCCGTGGGTGAAAAGAAGAAAGGGTTTATTAGGATTTGACAAACACAATGGGGGGGAGGGGGCTGAGTTTGAAAGTGTTTCCTGTAGCTTTTTAAAAGTCACTTCAACCACCCAAGGGGAGTCCAGGGGTCCATTGGGAGTAGCTTTAGCTGCATCATGCAATGGTTTATCTCTGAGGGAAAAGTTGGGGATCCAATGTCGGAAAAACCCACAAAGCCAAGAAAGGAAAGTATCTGTTCAGCTGAAGTAGGTGTTTAGAGGTTCCTCACTGCCTGTCGTCGTTCTAAACTTAAGCCCCAAGTGGTAGCGGTGAGGCACAGGCCCAAATAAGTGACAGAATGCTGGAGAGTTGAGCCTTGGAATGTGAGATTCAATAACCCTTGAAAGCTACAAAATTTAAGAGCTGTGCTGTGTGCTTTTTAGAACTGTCCAGGGATGGGCTACGTAACAAAAGGTTGTCTACATACTGTAGAAGGGTAGATGGTGACAGTGGGTCCGAGGGCCATCCTCAGCTTTCTTTCATTTCTTTTTTATGTCAACCACTGCCTGGGTGATAAAGTGAGTGGCTAGGTTAAGTAAGCGCTGCTGGGGGAATGTAGGGTCTAGTCTAGTATATGGTGTTAAAGCCTCAAACAATTGAGGAAAACAGCAGGGTTTTCGCCTGGGTTTTGGGCGATTTCTCTAAGTTTGTCAAAGTTTACTGCCTTGTGGGAAACTGACTGAAGCCCTGCCAACAAACATTGGATCATACGGTCCCTACAGGCCCTGCCTTCCCATCCTGCTGGGGTATCTATCTGATAAGCCCATCCCCGGCTCTTCTCGTGGAACTGCCTGGGGGCCAACAGGCATCATGGCATCAGGAAGGTGGACCTGGTCTGTGTGTTGTTGGGCTGCAGTTAAAACACATTCCCTTTTGTCTGGCGTGAGGGTAGATGCTGAAGCTATGTAGATGTCATGCCAAGTGAGATCATAAGCCTGAGTGAGGTAACAACATTCTTTGGCATAAGTAGTTGGGTCCTGTGAAAAGGAGCCCAGCTGCTTTTTTATCTGAGAGAAATCAGTGAGAGAAAATGGCGCATGAGCTCTGACTGGGCCCTCCGAACCTGCAACTTCACGTAGGGGACAAACAAGAGGTTGATGTGATCTGATGTGGCAAGCGACAAGGGAGGATGGAGAAGGTGGGGTAGGGGACTGGGAAGTAGGTTCTAGGGGAGCTGAGTATGGTGGACGATGAGCTGGGGGCAGGGACAGTGACTCCAGGGAGTCAGAGGAGATGGATGTGGGAACGTTACAGATTTTTTTTCCCTTGGGGTGCGGCAGTTAGAGGAGGGGACTGTGCTAGGAGCACCTGGGCAGATTGACAGGTAGCACATAGAGAGGGACGGGGAACGAAGAAAGAAAAAGGCCTGTACATAAGGGATTTCAGCCCACTTGTGAGTACGCTGGCAAAACTTATCAAGGTCTCAGAGAATATTAAAATTGAAAGTAACATTTTTTTGGCCAGCAAGAGTCATTGTCCAATTGGTATTGAGGACACACCTGGTTATAAAAGAAAACCAGGTGCTTAGGGAGCAGGTCTGGGGCCAATCCCAGTTTGGAGAGATCGGATAGCAAGCACCCCAAAGAGCTGTCCCTGGGGATTTTGGATCGTTGCCTTCCCACTGTGGAAAAGTGGATATGGAAGTATGACGTCCTGAGTTCCCTAGCTGCCTTTGGCGTCAGAGGAAGGTCTTCTGAGTCCGGGCGTCCTGACCAAAGTCAGAGACCCCGGGGGGGAGTCCTGTACTTTCAGAGTTGGGAAGGTTCCCTGGTGCAGTTCTGCAGCTTGTTCAGCAGACAGGGACCTTGGGCAGAGAAAGGCACAAATGAGTTGGTTCCCAACCCTGCCTGTTCCTTTCTCCCACCTCTTCTTCTCCCTTATCCCCCGAGGACCATTGGTTCTGTTCATTTTATCTCTGAATTATTTACCCCGCCTATCTTATCTAGATAAACATGCAGATACATTAATAAGTGCAAAAACCAGGCAAAGCCAAATAAAACAACAAAGGAATTCAAGACCAGCAAAACAAAAATAACAACAAAACAACATCAACAACAACAAAAAGAAAAGCCACTGACAAAAATGGAAAGGCCTATAAATAGTTCAAAGTCTGTTTGTTGGCCTTTATGTGTGTTTTCCAGTTGAGCCTGACGGGATACCCTTCTGTCTCCAAAGTCTGTTTTTGATATTCCCTGGGGATTTCATCACTCTGTTCCCCTTGCTGCTCTGTTGCATGCCCTTTGTGTTTCGCCCGAGCGTGATGGGTGGGGTCAGATTGTGCACAATTCCCGCACTGTGTCTGCAGTATTGTCCCCCAGAGTGCTATGGTTTTGTGAGGGATGTGGTGTCTTGTGGTGGGGCCAGTCCTATGGTCCTCTCTGTGTGTTGTCTGCTCTAAGTAGTAATATCATCCTGGAGGCTTGGTGGGCCTCCTCCCTCTCCATTCCTTTGCATTTCCCCAGTGTGCTCTAATCAGACCTGCCCCTCTTCCTAAGCTGTAGCCCCAGTGCTGCCCTCTGAAGTACATTAATCTGAGGAGGAGGTATCCACATAGTTGGGACTGTGGATGGCCCCACAGACCTCTCTATTGGTTCCCTGGTACATGTTGGTATGTTGTATTCACATCTTGGCGCATCAGGTTGAAGCCTGGTCTCTCTCTCCCTCTCCTGTGTAGATATAAACAATACCCTCCCCTTGGGTGGGTTAGTGCCCTGCTCCTTCCTTACCCATGACATTTTTACCCCCTTCTTTCCCCTTCTTATTAGTTGGCTGCCGTATGTATCCCTGGATTGGTTTTGGCCCCTGCTATAGTTGCTGAACATCACCCCAAGGATATATGTATATGTAGCTTTTCCCCTATACCCCGTTTTTGTTTTTTCTTTTTATTCTTACCTCAGTGGACTCATGTTGTACTTTCCTTTTGTGCTTGGCTTACTTCACTTAACATTATTTCCTCCAGTTCTTCTCATGAGGCAATGTGCTTCATGTGTTCATCGCTGCTTTTTAGGGATGCATAGTATTCCATTGTATGTATGTTCCACAGTTTTTTTGATCCATTCATCTGTTGATGGAAATGTGGGTTGTTTCTAACTCCTTGCAATTGTAAACTGTGCAGCAACGAACATTGGAGCACAGATGTGTGGCTGTGGTTTGTTTCTTGTGTCTTCTGGGTATATGCCCAGTAGGGGGGTTGCTGGGTCTGTTACTTTCTGACTTTTTGAATTGGGCTACCTTTGAGGGTGTTAGGTGGTATCTCATAGTTGTTTTAATGTGCATTTCTCTTATGGCTAATGATTGGGAACATTTTCTCATATATTTATTGGCCATTTGGATTTCTGCTCCTGTTCAGGTCCTTGGCCCACCTCCTTAGTGGGCAGTTAGTTTTTTTTCTTATTATAAGCTTGCAAAGTATTGTAGATTTTAATAATAAAGCCTTTTTCTGATGTGCCATTGCTAAAGGTGGCTCCCCAGTCTGTGCGCTATCTTATTATTCTCTTGGTGAGTTTTTTTTATGTACACAGGTGATGTATCTTCAGTATATCCCACTTGTCAATTTGTGTCTCCTCTGTATTTGTAGCCTTCCCTATTTCAGATAGCCTATGTATTCCCTGTGCCAAGGTTCTCAGGTTTGTCCCAGTTCCCTCATTAATGGCCCTAATAGTTTGGGGTTTTACCTCAAGGTCTGTGGTCCACCTTGAGTTTATTCTTGTGCATGGAGGGAGGAAAAGATCTTGCTTCATTTTTCTACAGATATCCAATTTTTGCATCACCACTTATTGAAGAGGGCATCCATTTCCCATTTGATATTTTTGGTGTCCTTACAAAATCAGTTGTCTGTATGCTGATGTTTTTATTTCTGGGTCTTCAGCTCTTTTCCATTAGTCTGAATATCTGTCGTTAAACTGTTATACCACATTGTTTTGTCCATTTTGGTTGTATAATATACTTCTACCCCTTCTATCTGCACCTAAAACCTATGGAGTCCAGATAATTTTTTGATTGCTTAATTCTATTTGCTTAATTTTTATCTTTTTCTTTCTATCTTCTCGGCACCTGGTTTTTCTTCCATGTTGGATTTTCATGCCTGTAAAGGGATTCTGTAGTGTACTTAAGCAACCATATTAAATGAGATCCAGAAACTTTGTAGTTACAAATTCAATGTCTTTTTAATTCATCCAATCTGGATGTTCTTTTGGTTCACCCAGTTTAGATGGTTCTTTGATTTCTTTTGTTCTTCAAAATTCTTGTTTGAATTTTGATAATTTATAGTTTTTATGGCATTAAACCCATTTCTTCTAAATTTATGAGTATACTTTATACTATTCTTCTATTAACTTTGTAATAGCTGGGGAACCAGTATTTATATCCTGTTATATATTTTATATTATGCTTTATGTATTCTATTTATTTTTGTGAGCCTGGCTAAACGTTTATTAATTTATTTTATTGTTTTTAAGAACCAGCTTTTTCCCATTGTTTCTATTATTCTTTGCCTACTTTCGATTTTATTGTTCTTCTCTTTTCTTCATTACTTCTTTCTTTTCAGTTTTTTTTAAAAGGGAAGATTTTTATAATTTTATTTTGTTGAGAGCATACACAGTAATACATATTTTCTTTTTTT
>NW_022109325.1:1124823-1138831 GCF_000313985.2 Echinops telfairi
GTCGTGCAACCATTTACACCTTCTCTCACTAACAAACTCATTACCCCATAAAGTCTCTAGGAAGGCCCTTAGGTCAGCTTACAGAACGATCTTCACTAAGGATGTGAGACCTTCTTTTAGTTGTTTAGGGTTTATATTTTTACTCCATGTTCTAATTTCTTGAGACTGTAAACTAAATTATTAGTCTTTATAGATTTCTTATTCCTAAAAGAAGCCTTTAAACCAATACATTCTTATCTTCTCATTGATTTACCTTCATCTCACATATTTTGTTTCATTCCATTCAAGTATTTATTTTTTCTTAGATCTATTTTGAAACATTATCTTTGGCTCATTCCAAATATTTGAATATTGGCTATTTAAATTTTATTTAATTTGCATTGCATTATGGTCAGAAATCATACTGTGTGGAATTTCAACTTTTAAATGGTCGATTGGTGTATCAACTAAAGCCCTTCTGGTTTCATAGTCTATGGACATTCCATTCAGGCAAACACATTCTATGTTGTAAACCTGTTTTCAGTTGCATCAACTGTGTGTGAAATTTTTAATATTCAATTTAATGAAGAATTCTATGTATTTTCAATGTCTCACTCAAATGAAAAGATAATGAGTAAATAAAGCTTGCAGAACATATCACTCTTTTTAAGAGTTGAAGCCAAGTATAAAAAAGCAATTTATGGATTCAGATCAAAAGGGTTCAGATGTGGTAGGAATTCAAGATTTTCTGCTTCTGAACTAGTACAGAATGTATATCTTTCAATATTATAACATTACTACTCATAGTTACTGAAAAAAAATTAACTGACATAGCTTATATAGTATATGAAATAGGAATGTTTTTAAGTTAATATAATGGAGAAATTTACATTGAAATCAACATTTAAATTTTACTAGTATAATAATATATAATAGAAACCTCAAGGTAGTTATGTTTTTTAGGTTTAATCAGGCATTTACACATTTTCCAGGTTTAAGAAGCATTGTCATGGAATGCCTCACATCTGTGTTGTCTGATATGACTTTTGAAGTTCAGATACCATATACAAACAAATTTGTTATCAAAAAAGTTGAGAAAAAAACACAAATGGGCATGTTACTTCCCTCTGAAAAATCTATCTGGTTGCAGAACTTGGATAATCAATGGTGTTAAATTGTACATTAAGGAAACCTTGACATGACATTTTTTTATTGTGTATTTTCATCACAATTTAATTTACAAAGACTTTCAAGAAGTTACAACCCCAAATTTACTTATCTTTCAAGGGACCAAACTGCTTCACGAGCCCAGCTACAGGGAAAGCTGAATAGTATACCTTCTAACTATAGCCTTGCACTCAGCACATGCCAAAATTCATTATGTTAAGGAAGAAAAGGAGAATGGATATTAAGACTCATTTAGCTGCTCATGAATATCAATGGGTATCAATGTGGCTTTTTTCCAAGGCTGGAAAAAACTCACCTTTTCTTAAATGAGCTAAACTTTTCTTGTTTGTAGCATAAAGAACAGATTGTCCTCTGCATCAAACCCAGATACAATTGTTGATAACCTAGCATTCTAACAACTAATAACCATGATATCTGCAATCATTGTACATGGTAGATAAGTAAAAAAATAACCACATAAAAACCCTCACTTGTAAAAGGGAATAATACAGTAGTCATTTGGCTTATAACATTGGTCTCTCAGGAATCCCTGGCATTCAGTCTTGCTGTATTAGTCCATATCCTTATCTATCTCTATGAGAAAAGATATTCTTTGTTGTCTTAAATTGCCCTTCTTCTATCTTCATAGATTCTGTTACTTATGCTCCATGGCTACTGCTAAAGCAACATTTGTGGGTATCCATTACTGGAGTGCTACTGAAAGGTTACAGCCCACAGTATACTGGAAAAGACTTAAGACCCAGAATAATGATTTGGGGAATGCAAGTCTGAGACCTTGCTGTTCTCCATATATAAAAATTTACAAAGAACATCAAGTTAATCATTGTACTAAACAACATGGAAATGGACATATATGACCTTCTCAGGTTTCCCTAGTTCCATGAGGTAGAGGTCAGAAATGCCTCCATGGTCCATCCTTCTTTAGCTATTCTGACACCAAGTGTTCCTCCCACACCACTCTACATCTATTCTGGCATCAATTAAGTCATTGAAATAGCCATACAGAACTCACAGACAATATTCATGGTTAAAGGGATCGATTAGAAAAGGTAACATGTAACTTAGTGACCTATAGTTCAGGATCAGTTAGGGTATAGTCATTGATTTATAGTAACACCTATCCTCAGCCAGCAGCCATTTCTTTCTCTGGTCCTCAGCCTCTCAGCCCTGTGTTGCCTTGACTCCTCCCTCTGGGCCAGGAAGCCAGCCCACTTGCTAGTTGGCCTCACAGCTCCATTGTCTTCTTTCAAATGAGAAGGTACCCCATAGTCATAGCTCTGTACCTCTAAGTCTCCATACCATAGTCTCTGGTTATCTGGTCTCAGCGGCCTCACTTTGAAAAGAGATTTTTAGATGTGCTCTTCTAATGGTCCTGGTATTTCTCTCTGTTCCTCAAATGTCTCTTATATTAGGTTGTAATGCCTGTGATGGACGTGTGGTTTTTGTCTTTTAACAATCATTTCCCGAAGGAAAAGGCAGGAAGGTGTCTTAAGTACCTCTCTCTAGTAATTAAAATCAATCAAACAAATAAACAAAAACCCTCACTGCCATCAAGCTGATTCTAACTCATAGTGACCCTATAGGACAGGGCAAAACTACCCGTGTGGTTTTCTGAGACTATATTTTTTTACAGGAGTAGAAAGCCTTCTCATTCTCCTGTGGAGCAGCTGGTGGTTTTGAACTGATGACCTTGTGGTTAGCCCCCCAATATGTAATCATTTTGCCACTTAGTCTCCTCACCTTCTAGTAAAGTAGTATTAAAGATGCTCCAAAGGAGCCAATGAGTGTGACTTGGTTCACACCCTTGACTAAAGTCAGGTTACCTTAATCCTGTAACAGAGAACTCCTTCCAAAATGGTATCATAACTACAAGCAGACATTTCAGAATTATATGCATCACGTAAGTAATTATGGCTCAAGTGGCCATAGTAATTGACTAAATATCACTTATCTATTGTATTTTCTCAGTTGCAAATGCAAGTAAGAGAACAAAGTACTATCCAGATATAATTTTTAAGCCTGAAGTCTTTTGAAATTACTTATACTCCCATGTCTCTGTTTATGTGTGTGTTTGTGTGTGTGATCTTTAAAACATGTATTACTACCTTGAGACCCTCGAATAACAGCCTCCAGGGAGGGCTTCATCCTGCTGTTGGCAGAAAACTGTCATTAGAAAGAGCTTGGAAAGAAACTTGGCATTACAGCCTTAATTTCTGTTAAAGTAGTTGTTACATTGCATAGATTGCAATATTTCAGATTGTGCCCTAGAAGAAACTAGCTTTCAAATTTTATTAGCTTCAAATTATTGGACTCTTTGTCAATTGAGATTGCTGACTGTAATCAGCAAAATTGATAAACCACTACTGATAAAAATATTTGACCTCCTCTTGTCTGTTCATAGCAATATGTGCATATATCACTATTAGTAGATAATCCAAAAACATGTGCAGCACTCCATCAACAGAACTGCAAGAAATTCCAGCAGAAAGTGCAATATCATTGCTGATGTCAGACATTTTGTCTGAAAGCAGGAAACAACAGAAAGAAGTTTGTTTTTCTTTTATTGACCATGGATCATAACAAAATATGCATCGAATTATAAAGAATGGAAAGTCCTGAACACTTGATTGGGCTAATGCAAATTCCATATAGAGACCAAAAGGAAGTCATTTGGAGACAGCACAGGAAGAGTGAGTGGTTTAGAATCAAGAAATGTGTGGGTTAGTATTGCATCCTTTCACTGTAACTTTTCAATCTGAAACTGAGCAAATAATTTGTGAAGCTGGGCTACATGAAGAGAAGTGGGGCATCAAGTTTGGAGAAAGACTCATTAACAACCTTAAACATGTAAATGACACAATCTTGCTTGCTGAAGCAATTATGGATGAACATCAGATACCAACATTCAATGTGGCTTGCATCTCAACCTAAGGAAAACAAAAATCCTCACAAATAGATCATTAAAGCAACAATTTCAAAAACTGAGAAACCACTGAAGTTGTCAAGGGTGTTATTTTCCTTGGATCCGTAATCAACACTCATAGAAATCCAATTTAAGGAAGCAGAAGTCAAGAAATTCAATGACCTATTGAATTCGACAAATGTGTTAGTCTGGGTACTTTAGAGAAGCAAATCCACAAAAACTCATGTAAAAGAGAGAGTTTTATATAGAGGTTAAGTGCACATCAATAAAACATCCCAGGGCTGCCCAAGCCCGCAAGTCCAACATTAACCCATATGTCTGACACCAATCCATAAAGTCCTCCTCCATCTCACAAAACACACACAATGACACAGAGTGCAGGAGGAAAGCCTAATCAGTGATTGTGTAAGCATCTCAGCGCTGGTGGGGTCTCCACACGGCTGCTCCAGCATCCAGGTCTGCATCGGGGTAGGTCCATGTGGCTTCTCCTTGCGGGTGTTTTGCAGAAAGTGAGCCTTGCCAGCTGAAGCAGGGAAATTGGCTAAGGCAGCAGCACCCTGGTCCGACCATTACAAAGTAAGAAACACGAGAACTAGAAAGGCGAGGCTCACCGAGCCATTTATCCCTCTGCCCTTCAATTAACCCCACATGTGTTTATCGGCCAGGTTGGCACAATTAACTACCTCAGCAAACTACTGCAAAAGAGTTCTGATAATGTTGAAAAGCAAAGATGCCACTTTGAACACTAAGGTTGCCTGACACAAATGTATATATTTCTAAATGTAGTGTGTAATATTTATCAAAATTCAGGTTTTATATAATATTCTTACATAATATTTAAATATTAAATACATGTTTCAGTTTTCTTTCGTCCCTTGTCATCTTCTCTCTTTATCCTTTTGTTTTGCAATCACATGAACCAGATGTTTATTGATCAAATATGCACACTTTTAGTTATTTCATTCTTTTTTACTTTTCTCAAATCCATAAAAGTTTAAACTACTGTATTATCCTTATTGTTATTTTTAATGAAATTATTTTATTTTTTATGTATTTTTTAAAATCAGTGATGTTAAGGTAAAAACATCTCTGTCAATACTGCCTTAGCAAATTGAAAAAATGTTGATATATTTTGATAACTTACCATTAGTTATATTTAATTTTTAATTTATATTTTTATCTACTCAAAGAGTTACTTGGATTATATTTTTAATGCAAACAATAAATGTATATTGTTTTGTATGCAGAGATTGTAGTCTGGAAGAACTGGCTTTATTTTGTTCTTTTGTTTTTCATTGTTGAGGGATTTTTTGAACGTATGCCTCGCTATGTGCTCAGATAATGTGATGATGCATGCTTGAAAATTGTGTTTGATGCTTCTTTTTTTATTACAAAGTAATATGTGTCTACATAGATATACTATGTGACCATGTTTACAGTTATTTATCTAAAATCTTTCTATCTTTACTTATGTTTTACTACAAAATACATGTTGTTTTCTTGGTGTGATAATAAATTTTCACATGGGTCTGTGAGAATATCTGTGTCAATGGGTTTTTGTTTTTCACATTTAAAAGCTTTAATAGATTTTTTTTCATAAATGTTTGTTTCTTGAATTCTAGATCCAAATGCACCATCAACTGTGCAACAAAGAAAAAGTCAACAGGTTAGTGCCTCAGTCTTCCTATCAATAAATAACTGATGAAACTAGATAATTTCAAAGTTTCCTCAAAATCTCATATCCTGTGACTTTCATTTGCAATGGAGTTTTTAAAACAATCCTTGAAGATCAATTATTTACAATTCTCTATTACTCTGATGCTGAACAAATTGTAGAAAATACATAAAAGAGACAAGGATCAGAATACATATTATTCATAGTGGTGAAAAATCTTCTTTCCCCTACCGGAATTGAATTTATGAGTAAACACAGACTGACAAGCTACAGAATTGAAATTTTTTCATTGTCAGATAGGGATCAGATTCTGTAAAGTTAGATTATAGAAGTTGCTTGGTCTTAGAATAGAAATTATCTTTTCCCTGAAAGTCAGTGTAACTGCCTATTTCCTCCTTTAAAATGCATATTCATCTATTTTATATAATCTCGGGGTCTTCTACACATCATTGCAAGTATCTGCCTAGCATTACAAGACATTTAACCAAATGTTTTTGGGGGCCATTGAGTCAGTTCTGACTCATAATGACTCTATAAACAATACTGTACACCATCCTCACAATTGTTGTTATGCGGGAGCTCATTGTTACAGCTATTGTGTCAATCAATTTCAATGAGGGTCTTACAAGTAGAACAAAATAGATGCTGACTTACTACCAAGCATAATGTCAATCTTCAGTGACTTGTCCCTCTTGATAAAATGCCCAAAATATATAAGAGAAAGTCAAGCCATCCTCACTTTTAAGGACCATTCTGGCTACACTTCTTCCAACACAGATTTGCTCTTTCTTCTGGAATTCCATGGAATATTTAATATTACTCATCAATATCATAATTTAAAAGCATCAATTCTTCAGAATTCCTTATTCATTGCCCAGATTTCATGCATATGAGGCAATGGAATATACCATAGTTTAGCTTAGGTGCACTTTAGTTTTAATGTGAAATCTTTGCTTTTTAATACTTTAAAGAAATCTTTTGCAGCCGATTTTCCAAATGCAATGTTTTCTGATTGCTGATTCCATGGGCATCGATTGTGGATCCAGGTAAATGATATCCTTGGCAACTTCAATCTTTCATCTGTGTTTTTTCCTCTGTTCCTCTTTCCTGTAATGTTGCTTTTTGGCCCAGTTGTGAGGAATTTTTTTTTTTTTAATGTTCAGATGTAATCAATATTAAAAGTGGTAGTCTTTGATTTCATCAGTCAGTTCTTAAAGTCCTCTTTGCTTTCAGCAAACAAGATTGTGTTATCTGTGACTCTTCAATCCTGATGCTGTGTTATTCTTTAAAGAGTCCGATTTCTCAGATTATTTGCTTAGCATCCAGATGAAATAATTACAGCAACATTACACAATTATGGCCCTCACTTTTCCTGATGTTAAATCAGCCAGTGCCCTCTTTGTTTATTCCAATGACTGCCTCTTCTATGCACACAATCCACATGAATACAACTAAATAATCTGAAATTCCAATTCTTCACAATGCTGCTCATAATTTATTATGATTCATAATGTTGAAAACTTTTGCACAGCAAATAAAACACATTTTGAGTCCAGATCCATTTGATATTAGCATTGATATCATTTGTTCTAAATCTTCCTCTAAGTCTGGGTTGAGTTTCTGGCCACCCCCTATGGATGTATGGATGCAATAATTTTTAAATTATCTTCAGCAAAATTTTATAAATGAGTGATATATATTTGAATGTCTACATTTTCTTAGATCACATTTTTGTTTTGTTTTGGGGAATGGGCACAAATATGAACCTGTCAAATTTCTTGGCATACTTGAGTGCATACTTCCAATGCTGCATTTGTTTATTGACACATTTCAGTTTGTGCTCTGTCAATGCCTAGAGCCTGGTTGTTTGCCTATACCTTCAGTGAAACTTGAATTTCTACCTTCAGTACCATCAGTTTTTATTAATCACATACCACCTTCTTTAATGGTTGATAGCTAGTTTGCTGTTGTTGTTCAGTGACTGAACCATTTCTGTTGGTACTTCCTCTATTATTCAGTATTTTGCAGATTAAATCCTTCGATATTACAACTTGAGGCTTGAATTTTTTTCCCCAGTTCTTTCAGTTTGAGGAAAGCCAAGTTTGATCTTCCTTTTGGTACTATAACCTTAGGACCTAGAATATCTTATTATAATATTTTACATTGCCTTTCTGAGCCACCTTTTGAAATCTGTTCTTTTCCTTCATCATTTCTTCCATTTACTTTTGCTTCTTTCTCTACTTTCTGGAGCAAGTGTCAGTCTCTTCTGACATCCAATTGGTCTTTTTGTCTCTAGGTTTTTCTTAAATGACCTTTTTGTTCCTTCATGGTTTATATCTTTGATGTCATTCCACAATTTGCTTGGCCTTCAGTCATTAATGTTAAATGTGACAAATGTATTTGTTATATTGTCTCTAAATTCAGGTGGGATACACTCACGGGGATATTTTGGCTCTTATGGAAGTGTTTTAATTTCCTTCAGCTTTATCTTGAACTTGCATAGGAGCAATTGATGGTTTACTTCACAGGTGTCCCCTGGCTTTGTACTCAAAGTTAATACTGAGATACTCTATTGTCTCTTTCCATAGTTGTAGTCATTTTTATTCTAGAGCATTATTCATTATGTGAATTTTAAAAAAAGGTATTCCAATGAATAAATATTTGGTCTTTCATAATTTTATAATGTGATCTACCTTTTTATTTATATCTTCAAGATACATTTCTGTTTTCAACTGCTGATCCTTCTTTTACCCCAACTTTCACTTTCCAATCACCAGTAATTATCAATACATCTTGGATGTATATGTGATTAATTACACAGTGCAAAAGTTAGAAAAATTATTAATTTTTCATCTGTAGCATTAATTATTGGTGGATACATTTGAATTATAGTGGTATGTACTCATCTTCCTTGCAGGCTAGTGTACTTCAGGGTAGATCTTGGAATGTCTGTTTTAACAATAAGTTTGATGTCATGTCTCCTTAATTTCTTATATTTGGCAGAGTTGGTCATATGACAGTCTGATTAAAAATGACCAATGCCTGTCCATTTCAACTCACTAATGCCTAGGATATTGATTTTTATGAGTTTAATTTAAATTTTGACTATTCCCCATTTTTCTGGATTTGTACTTTATACACTCCTTATGCTGATTATTAAATATTTACAGCTACTTCTTCTTATTACGCATCATGCAACATGAGAAAATAACGGTGTCTAGTCCTTGCCACATCCATGTCATTAAGGTTTACTCTACTTTGTCGAAGCGGCTTTTCACCAGGCATATTCTGAGTGCCTTTCGACCTTAGGTGCTCATATTTTCACATTACATCAGACTATGCTCACTTGTTCTTCATAAGGTTTTCAGTGTGACCAATTCCTTTCAACACATATTCCCGGGTTATTTTTCCTAGCACATTAAATGTCATTGGGGAAGTCCCTTGAGCTGTGGTGTTGTGCTGTGCAGAAGATAGATGGGTCTGTGAACATCAGAGTGAGATTCTGGCTGGCAGAAGGCTGCAGTGCGGAGGTCCCTGGGTGTAGCCACCATCACCTTGTCTGACCAGGAGAAAAACCTTTAACTAAAGACTTTGGGGAGAAGAACGCAGGAGAATACATCATTAGACATGATAGCAGTGAGATCCACTTCAAGGTGAAAATGACAACACACCTCAAGAAACTCAAAGAATCATACTGTCAAAGACAGGGAGCTCCAATGAATTCACTCAGATTACTCTTTGAAGGTCAGAACTGGGAATGGAGAAAGAAAATGTACTTGAAGTTTATCAGGAACAAACAGGGTTATTCAACGCTTTATATATTCTTTTAATTTTTTTCTTTACCCTTAATCCTTTTTTATTTTTAAAAATATTTCTTTTGTAATGTGCTGTTCAAATGGAATTGAAAACTTGTACCTCTCTTGAAAATATCTGGCATTTAAAATCCTAGTGCTAATTGTTCATTAGCATAGTTCATGGACTAATTTTTGTGATCAAGCCCCAGCCCCCTCATAATGCCCTCCTCTTCTTAAAAATGACATGTGTGCACAGAGATGTCCCCTTGTCCAGGACTGTGCCTTTGTAGGCTTGTGGGATAAATAAGACTGACCATTGCAAGTGTTCACAATGACTTTCCTACTGTCCCTGAATTTCTACCAGGTGATTGCTTCACTCCTGGACTGTGATTATCAGTGGGAAATGTAAGCTTTTCAGAGAACTGAACTGGGGGGAAATGTCCTTTCCTTAACTTTTGAACTGCTTTGAAAATCCTAGAGTTTGGACCAAAAGAAGAGAAATGTCCAGTTGGAGTCATGATAACAAATGGTGAGAGTAGTGCCTCACTCCGAAGGTAGCTTCACATAAGAGACAAAGCATTTTAAGATGAACATAAAAGTCTTGTCAGAAGATTGCAGAAAAGCTCAAAATTTCATTACCAATTAATAAAATTTTTCACGCAGAAGGATATCCAACAGAACATTGCTCTTTTTATTTTATTTGTACTTTGGGGCTTGAGATATGGGTTTTAAATGGACATTGTCCATACCAGCTTCATTGAAATAAAAAAAAATTTGTAAAAAACCATATAAAACAAAAGTCATTGGTACATTAATGTAATGTATGTTCTTTCTTTGTTATTTATTCTTGTTAAAATTTGAAACTTGCAGACATTTCTACCAATTACTAGCAATTACTATGTGACAACCTATCTTTATCACAAGCACAGCTTTTCATTTAATAACTTTGACCAGAGCAAATAGAAAACTACTTCACTCGTGGAGATCTTATTTTTGTAGCCTATTTAGAGTAATCCTAAAATTGTGTTATGAGACTGAGTTAATTATTTCAAATAGAATATTCAAGTTATGCCAGGACATTTTGTGGGACTATTTAATAGAGACATGAAGTTTAATCTTTGAATAGAATATTCCTAAAAGCCCTAGAATTAATACAAATGGAAAATTTATGTTATGACACATTGTAGAATTTATATAAAAGTCACAAATTCATTTTAGCTGAAGGGCAAGAGTCTCAAACAGCCTTATTGCTTGGTAGAGACCATTGTAACCTTGATTGTACTGGACCAAATTCCATACTTGGGCATTTGACCCACCTATAAACACTACCTGAATTTGTAATGGGGAAAGTATCTCTTACTTGTTCCATGACATAAATTTTCCTCCCTCAATTTTTGAATGTTGATGGGGGTATTTTCCTTCTTAAGCATTATTTGTATTTCTGTCTTTATATTATTAATGATTTTAGCATTACCACCTTAGTGCAATTTTGATTTTTATTGTTTTCTGTTGGTTCTCCCAGCTATGAGGCACAGAAGGAGTGGATACATAATGAGAATAACTGATCCAGGGGGTCATGGGGAAT
Organism: Echinops telfairi; assembly: GCF_000313985.2. Taxonomy (NCBI): domain Eukaryota; kingdom Metazoa; phylum Chordata; class Mammalia; order Afrosoricida; family Tenrecidae; genus Echinops; species Echinops telfairi. Next base: position 1,135,968 of record NW_022109325.1, read on the forward strand.
GCAGGGGTGTGGGGTGGGCGATAGGGAGGGAAAGGGGATTTGGGGGGTAAATGATGAGGGTAGTAGTTGGGAGGGAGCACTAAAACTGATTGTTATTGCACAACTTATTTTCAAGGCGATTTAACGATGGTGTGTGTGGGTGGGTGTGTAGGGGATGGATGCTCTAACTCTGACGAAGTGGTGATTGTATAATGCACCTTGATATGATTGAATGATTGAAATGTTCAATTGTATGTTATGTAAATTATGGGCCAATAAAACTGTTGGAAAAAATTAAAATAAAGAAGTGTGGATACCTGATTTTGTATAATTGCTTTATGAATTTGTCCTACATTATGCTTCAACATTTTAAAATCCTCAGTAACTATATGAAGAGCAAATCTACTAAAATATAACACAAATAAACCTATGCAAGTGTTCCATAATTAATGAGGTAAAATAAATAAAAACCTTTATAATACGGGGAGGAAATGTTAAAGAACTAGAGGATAAAGGATAGTTATATGTTTCATTAGTCCTATACTGTACCCTGGATTTATCATCACTTTTATGTGGCCCTTCTGAGAGTGATAGTTCAGTTATCTTACAGGTGGATTTTGGGTCTCTACTACATCCCCACCCATTCACATCAATTTGGGTGCTTGTTTTTGAACTTCTGATATCTTCTCCTGTCAACACCTTTCCATCTGGGCTTTGTCACTTCACGCTAGATGATTATTTGTTTAACTACAAGGTGTTAAGACCCCAGATGATATATATTTTAATAGCCAGGCACCTTCAGTTTTCTTCACATTTGGTTATGCACCCATTTTGTCTTCAGTGATCATGTGAGGAAGGTGAATATCATACAATGCCACATTATTGGAACAAACCATTCTTGTACTGAGGTAAGATTTAAGTAGAGGCTCAAACTCCATCTGTTTCCTTTGCATCTTCTTATCTCTACATATATAAACAAATACACCTATATTTATACATATATATACCAATATATATATTTTTTACTTTCTTCTTCTTTCCTCCTTTTCTTTCCTCCTGCCCCACTTTCATGTTTACCCATCAGTCACCTCCCAGTAATTCCTCTCATATACAACTCGATTGATCAAACAGGACCAGAAAAGCCACATCCTCCTTGCCATCAATTTTAGAGCCCTTACGATTCCTCTATACAAGTAGTTATTGACTCCCCACTCACCTCCAGCTGCCTCCTCCCTTCCCATATCCCCCAGAAGCTGGCAGTACTGTCGCTTTCTCCATAGGATTGCCTATCCTGCCTATCTTTTATAGATAAATGAGAGAAAGAGAGTATACAAATAGTCACAGGTCTAACAGGGATCCTGGCACAGAGCAGATGAATATCTCTCTGTTAAACAGAGAGAAAGACATGTTGTAATCCATCAGTACGGTCCCCATATCTTTCAGCATTCCATATCCTGGTCCTGCTTATCTAACAACACATACACCCTTCTAGTCTTTAGCATTCATATCTGGAAGGCTCACGACCTAAATCTCCCCATTGCTCATCCAGGGATAGAGCGGTCTAGCACCCCCTCACCCCCACCCCCAGCCATTACACCTTTAGACTTTCAGTGTGGCTCATTTGTGAGTAACCCCCAGCCAGTTGAGATGGGGTGCTAAATGCCTCCCCTCAAGTCAGAAGGTGACAATAGGGATTTCTCAGGGAATTGGAGGCTTCACTCCCATCACTGGACTATTGTGTTCCCCTTTTAGTTTTGCCCCATTTGGGCTGGTCACACCACTTGCACTCTCCAGCTCTCCCCTGTATTTTCAGTGATGTCACCTGTAGTGCTGTCATCCAGGGAGAGGACGTCATGTCTCAAGCTGAGGTCAGCCCTGCAGGCCTCTCTGGGAATGATCTGCTCAAAGCAAGAACATCACCCTCAAAGATTGGCACACTGGAATGAGGTCTACTTTTCTTTACTGTGGAGATATAAACAATACCTTCTTCTTGAGTGGGTTAGTTCCCTGACACCCCCATTGTAGTCTTTACTCTTCCCTCACATCACTGTGGACCTTAAAAGCATATAAGAAGGGGGATGAGGGGTGGAGATGCCTTTCAGCACAGGTGCTATCTGCATCTTTTTTTATGATGATATAAGGATCACTGGGTTTGGTCTAGCTCATGCCAGAGTTTCTGGTCCTCAGTTCCTCTGGTCCTCATGTTGGGCTTGTGTACATTCATTTGTATAATTAAGATAGTTAGATACCTAGATAGATAACCATTCAGAAACAATAACAGAAGTAATGGCTCCCTGAGGGTATGGGAAGAGGGGGGATGGGAAGGGGGGTAGGTGGGAACTGATAGCATTGATGACTGTATAACCCCACTAGAAGGGAGTGAACAACAAAATTGAAAATTAATGGATATATTGGATAAAGTAAGATATGGCAAAAAATAAATAATAAATAAGGGTTCCTGGGGGGTAGGGTGAGGGAAGGAGGGGATAAAGGAGAGCTGATATCAAGGAGTTCAAGAAGAAAGAAAATGTTTTGATACTGATTGTGTTAGATCGCTCTGTAGCTAGATCTATACCTCGGTCCTTGGCTCAGCGCGAGAAAGAATTCACGCCGAAGCCTGGCTCGTGATCCAAGTGAGTTTTATGAAAGTTAGAAGAAGTTTCAGGTTTACAAGGCACCTGAGAGACTCCTCCCCAGCCTGCTCTCTGCGCCAAAGTTCTCGCTCTCTCGCTCCTCTCGCTGGACTCCGGGCTTCTGCCTTTTCAAGGATTCCACCTAACACCCTCAAAGATAGCCCAATTCAAAAAATCAGAAAGCAACAAGTGTTGGAGGGGCTGTGGTGAGATAGGAACTCTCATCCACTGCTGGTGGACCTGTAGGTATGT
>NW_022109325.1:1140916-1141950 GCF_000313985.2 Echinops telfairi
GCTAGACCAGAGGATGTACACTGGTTCAGTTAGGAACTGGAAACACAGGGAATCCAGGACAGATGATCCCTTCAGGACCAGTAGTGAGAGTGGTGATACTGGAGGGAGGAGGGAAGGTGGGGTAGAAAGGGGGAAACAATTATAAAGATCCACATATAACCTCCTCCCAGGGGGACAGACAACAGAAAAGTGGATTAAGGGAGGGAGACATCGGACAGTGTAAGACATTACAAAATAATAATAATTTATAAAGTATCAAGGACTCATGAGGGAGGGGAAAACATGAGGAACTGATACCAAGGGCTCAAGTGGAAAGCAAATGTTTTGAGAATGATGAGGGCAACAAATGTACAGATGTGCTTGACATACAATGGATTGTGATAAGAGTTGTTGAGGGCAATGAATGTACAAATGTGCTTTACACAATTGATGTATGTATGCATTGTGATAAGAGTCGTATGAGCCCCTAATAAAATGATTTAAAAAAAGACAAAAATAAATTTTAAAAAAAGAGTTGTATGAGCCCACAATAAAATTATTTTTTTTAAGTTACATTCTTGGAATCCTACAGGGGCAGTTTTATCTTATTCTATCGGGTCACTCTGAGTCTGAATCAATTTGATGGCAGTGAAAGTTGAAAGAGGGTCATATCTCATTGTATTAAAAAGTTATTTGTCTACAGTACTCCTATTTGTGCATACTTGTATCCAAGGTAGGGTTATTATGAGTCAGTATAAGTGTTGCACATTTTATTATTGTTTTTGTTAGCATATGTTTGCATTTGTCTTAGGTAAATACCTAGGTTTGCATTTTCTGACAATAGGGTATTTTTTAAAATAGTAAAAAACGATTTTCCACAGTAATTGTACATTTTCTACTCCCATTAAAAATATTAGAGTGTACCATTTATTCCATATCTTTGCCAATTCTTCTTTTTTAAAAATCACTTTATTAGGGGCTCATACAACTCTTATCACAATCCATACATACATCAATTGTGTAAAGCGCATTTGTACATTGTACATTGCCCTCAT
>NW_022109325.1:1143559-1157269 GCF_000313985.2 Echinops telfairi
TCTGAACTTTTCTCAGGTTAGTTTATTTCCCAGAAGATGTGATCTCTGTGAAACCAGAGTACTGTACATGAATAATTTAATGTTGTGCACCAAGTTCAAGAACAGTAACTGCCAGTCCAAATGCACTTATAAAATGAAAAATAATGCTGCTTATGATAATCTTTCTTTCTTCCTATAGGAAGTATGTCCCTGAGTTGCACAAAGAATGGAGGATGAACCATTTGCCTTTACATGAATGTCTTTTGAGTTTTTGCTCTATAGTCAATATAAAAGAAAATGTTTTAAACTTCTAAACTTACTGATTTTATTAGATTTTCTACAATTTGAATTACGTAAAGTGATCTTAATTAGATGAAATCTGACTTCATATATTTAATTGGACACAGATAAAAAATAGATAATAACTTATTAATTCATATCTGAACAACTTGTGCATGTTCAAACATACATATGGTCAGCAAAATACTTAAATAATTGATATTAGCATATTTAAAATATCTAAGTCAAAATTTTATGCTTCATTTTTGATATTTTAATCAAGCTAATTTCCTTATGAAAATTTATTTATTTTTATCCTTTAATAACCTTCAATAAAAGACATTCAAAATGCACTTAAGATAGGATGTGCCTCAGAGGTGTACCACCATTGGGGTCACCCACTGTACTTTGGGTTTCTCTAATTTTTGGTAAAGGAAACCTAGGGAATTTAAGTGTAAAGGGAAAGAAAATATAACAAGGGTTTGGAGGGAGGGCAATATAGAGGGGTGGGGGACCTAAGAGGGAGATAATGTCGAGAAGTCCAGGAACAAAAAGTATGTTTGAAGACTGATTATGAAAGCAATTGTACAATCATGTTTGACAGGATTGAACTACAGAATGATATGACATATATCTCAACTTCCAAGGTACAGCAAATTAAAACAAAACAAAAAGCATAGATCTAGGTATGGGTTTTGGACTTGCACTGAATCCTAACTCTAACTTAAAACTTTTTAATTCTTACATCCTGGCCCTGATCAACACTCACTATCATGAAATGATAACTGAAGATAGAGGTGCTACAGCAAAGTGTGAAGCAAGTAGATGGTGTCCAGCTACACATCAGAATGGTGTATGGGGTCCTAAAGGCTTGTTTTCAAACAAGCAGCCTTCTGAGTGAGAAATCAACTAAGTTCACATGAAGAAGCAGGCCAACTTGTGTGATCCAAAGAAGATAATTACAATATTCAAGCATGGTGAAGAGAAAAGTATCAGAGTTAAAATTATGAACACCCAATTTGTAGAAGGCTGTGTAGGACCTTGAGAGCCCAAAATCTAGTCAGACTTTGCAGATCCCTTCTGGCCAAAGGTAATAATCTTGAACAGTCTTACTATCAGGCAAAGACCATTGTAATCTTGATTTTGCTAGATCAAACTTGATACTTGGGCAGTTGTTCCCCCCACCCCCTACTCCCCTATGAACACTAGCTGAATTTTTACTGGGGGAAAGTATATCTTAGTTGTTCGATGACAGAAATTTCTCCTCTGTCTTTTTGAATGTGAATATAGTCTTTTCCTTCTTATGTATTATTTGTATTTTTGTCTTTATACTATTATGATTTTATCCTTACCACCTTAGTGCAATTTTGTTTTTTATTGCTTTCTGTTGGGTTTCCCAGGTGTGAAGCACAGGAGGAGTGGATACATAATGAGAACAACAGTTACAAGGGGTTGTAGGGCATGCAGGGGTGTAGGGGTGGGCGACAGGGAGGGAAAGGGGATTCAAAAGTAAAATATTGAGGGTGATAGTGGGGAGGGAGCACTATTACTGATTGTAATCGCAAAACTCATTTTAAAGGGGAGGTAACTATGGTATGTGTCAGGGGCTGGGGGAGGTGTGCTCTCAGCTTGATGAGGTAGTGACTTTATAATACCCCTTGATATGATTGAATTAATCAATTGAATGATATGTAAATTATGTGCCAATAAAATGGCTGGGGGAAAAGGGAATGTAAGGTATTGAAAAACAAAACAAAACACTAATATTGAAGTTAGACATATATATGTAAAGAGAGATTAAAATATCTGCTGTTAAAATTAGCAATAACGGTTCAGAGCATGTTGTTAAAAAATGGTAATTTGTTAACCAGTTGTTAACCATAGTAACAGTAAATTACTGTTACTATCATGAAGATGCTGAGTACATTTTAAAAGATTCTGCAGTAAAAGATACTCCACAGATAAAGCTAAATTAATTATTTAAAATATTGGTGAGGTATCAAAATACCTGATATTATGATATTGATAGATACCATGATTGCCCATAAACATTATCAATTCTTCCAGATCACCATACATCTCTCCCAAACAAAACAATAAAATTGACTGACACTAACTTTTCAAATCTAGTGAATCAGTCAGGTGGAGAAGATCTAAGAAATAGGAAGGTAGATTTCATTCTTTCAACACAGGCCAACAATTCCCAAATGTAATGTTGAACTTGCCCTCTGAGGATATGCTCTGCATAAACCATTTTATGAATATGAACTAGAGGGTGAAAAGTCAATGCATCATGTTATATGAGATTACAAGCCCCTTCTCTGAGAATATTTTTGGGAAGGGACAAGTTCCACCTAAAGATGTTTAAGACATGTTTTCATTTATGTCATTAGATGATTGAACTTATGACTCAAGCTGAACCATAAGATTCTCTTCCTCAGGAATTAGTAAATGGCATTGAAAAATTCCCGTTAGTCTGAGTTAGACATCAACATGAAGCTATAAATGAAAAGACTCTAAGATGTATGGTGTTAAGTATGACAATTCAGTAAATTGGTCAACAGACTTACAAAAAACAAACACATGAAATTGTTGAAAAGTGATTTTAAAAAGATTCATGACTTTGCTCTTTTCTTCTCTATGAGGTATGACTGCTTTTAAGTTTTATAGATCCCACAATATCCTTCTAATATTCACTTCTTTTTGCTTAAATTATAAGTTGAATAATGGTTGTTCCTGGTTGTGGTAGTTACATAATCTGTTGTCAATTTGAGGCTTAAGAGTGAAGGGGTGAAGTTTAACATGTCAATTGGATCACAGCTTGATGAACTCAGTTGAAGGTGCTAAGTAGATAAAATAAATGGAGGTGGGACACAAGCTCACTCCCTTGGAGACTCTCTACTGACAGGACTCACTCTCTGGAAGACATTGCAGCTGACAAGACACATGGAACTATGCTAGTGTCCCAAGCTAGAGGAGCACCATGGAGACCCCTGCCAGCGCTGAGATGCTTACCACCACTGGATCCACAAGACTTCCCACTCACTGGCCTATGATCTTCCTGCATTTAGCATCATTTCATGTGTTTTGTGAATCTGAAGAGGATTTTATAGATTGGTATCAGACATATGGGCTAATATCAGACTTATGTGCTTGATCTGGACTGGGCTGGGATATTTTCTTAGTGTATAATTGCTCTTTATATAAAGTGTCTTTATATATTAGTGTCTAAGAATTTGTTTCTCTAGTCAACCTGGACTAACACACTGCTGTATGGCATTAAAAGGAAAATTTACCCATTATAATTTGGTTTATGACTCAAAGGTTAAGAATAAATTAATAGGGATCAATAATGCCATTGCTTCCCTGAGGTCCAAGTATTAATTTTAGAAATCAGTTTAACTTACCTAATCCCCCAAATATCACAATTTAATGACATTGAAGCAGATAAATTTATCTAGTTAGTTCTGGAGGATAGATATCCAACCCCAGAGCATTGGTTCATTGGGAGAATCCTTCTATCTACCTCTATAATCCCTATGACTCCTTGTTTAGTAAAGGATTCTTCACATGCTCTCTTCTCCAATCTGTGTGTGTCTCTGCATGACTGTTGTCTTTTTAAAGTAAAATGCCATTTGGAAGAGATTAGATTTAAGACCTACTCTACTAAGCTGTTGTACACAGGGTCATTATGTACCAGAACTAACTTGATAGCACCTAAAAACAACTACTACTAACCTCATAGTCATGATCTAACATAGCAAAAATCTTATTTACAAGTATATGAATTAGGATTTAGATAATACTTTTGAGAGGGCCACAATTGCATCCATAACAAAGCATCTTATAGAGGATGAAGCAGCTTCAGCAGATATAAGAAAGAGCTATGCCCTGTGAGACATTCCTAAGTATCCCATACTATTAGTGTGCAAGTAATTTAAAAGCTGGAAGTTCAAGTCCACACAGCAGTTTCTTGGCAAAAACAAAGCCTGTTGATCTCTTTTGAACATGTATTCGCTGCAATTATTATAAATCACCAGTTCTACTCTGACACATATGAAGTAACCATGAGTCAGGGTTGACTAAAAGGCAACCAGTATTGTTGTTGTTGTTTAGTATTGTAATATCCATGAAGAAGAATTTACAGAGAGGAAAGATTAAAAGACCAAGATATAGTAAATTGTTTATATTACTCCTCCTTTATTCAGGCCTCTTTGTATCAATTCCCTTTAGTGATAGAGAGAAATGTTCTAATCCTTGAACCTAGGATGCCCTTGTGCTTATTTTGACCACAGTGTCAAATGGAAATAATTCTGCTTTATTTTTTTCTCTATATCTCTGAAAGATACGCTGTTTCATGAGTTAATTTTAAGCTGGCATGCTGGTTAATAAGATACATATAATCAACTTGTTCCCAATGCCACAGCTAATAGTTACCAAACCCTTTTTCCGCTGAAGCAGATCTGAGCAGCTGATACGGAAGAGTGAGAGAACCCAATTGAAACAGAAGAATTACCCAGCTTTTTCCAGTTTAACCTGACACCTCAAGGAACTGTGAACCAATTGCAATGATTCTGGTTAAAAATTTGGAGTAATGTGTTATGCAGCATTCATTTTGGGCAAAATGATAAAAACATAGTTTCATATTAAAGTTTCAGTTGAATCACCAGAATAAAATTAGAACTTCTACCCTTACCCACTTCTACCACCTATCAGGAAAAGAATCAATTCTTCAAAGCTGACCCCTTTAAGGCACTCCATAGACCCTGATTCCCTCTGAACCAAGTCTAATAAAGTTATTCTGTATTTTGCTTCTACGCCTTCCCTCAACTAACCACAGAAAAACAGAAACAAATCCACCATAGATCCTCTCACTCATTGTAGATCTTCTAAATCAACCGGAGTTAATTAGAAAATAAGAAGTCTTTGCTAGGATAATTCTGGACTGGAACATGCATTTAAATTTCTGTTTGGGGAATTAAAATTTATCAAAAGAATTTTATTATCCATTACTAACTTTAAAATGCATGGGCTTTACTCAAAAGTGTACCTAAGAATCATAAAAAATAAAATCATAGAATGAGTTATTTATAGACATTGAATAAAAAAATAAAACTTCTTTCTACAAGTTCTATAGAGAAAACGCTTAACCATAACATGCAGCTGGAAATACTTGAGTAGTTCACTGATCCATCATCATCATCTGTGCTCGTTCTTTCGTGCTGGCATTCTAGGGCCATATTTGTTTTACTTCGTGAAGATTTTCTATAATTTTTCTAATTGTTTTTTTAAAGCCAATAGATATTTGTTGCTATTAATATTTTTTCTTCTGTACACAGGTTTTGTGTTAGTCTGGGTTGAACTAGAGAATCAAATTCATAGACACTCATAGGTGTATAAGAAAGAGCTTTATTTTCAAGAGCAATTGGATATTGAGAAAATATCCCAGCTAAGTCCAGATCAAGTCCGTAAGTCTGATATTAGCCCATATGTCCAATAGCAATCTATAAAGTCCTCTTCAGACTCACGAAGCACATGCAATGACCCTGAATGCAGAAAGATCACGGGCTAGTGGGTGGAAAGTTATGTGGATCCAGTGGCAGGGGAAGCATCTCAACACTGGCAGGGGTCTCCATGTGGCTCCTTCAGCTCCAGGGCTCTAGTGTAGCTCCGTGTCTTCTCAACAGGAATGTCTCCCACAGAATGAGCGAGTGTCCTACCTCCAACAAGCTATTTATCTCTGTGGTGGCTCCAAATGAGCTCATGAAGCTGCGAACTGATTGACAGGCTAAACTCCATCCCTTCACTCATAAGTCTCAAACTGACAACAGATTACTTAACTACCACAGGTTTCCACCCAGATTTTCGATGACATGTAGCTATGTTGCTGAAAGTTATTCCACCAATATTTCAAATACTAGGAAGGGTGCAAATAGTGAACAGATTTTGACAGACCTTCCAGACTAACAAAATTCAAGGAAAAAGAAAGAGGAAACCTACTTCTGAGAAGCCAGCCACTGAAAGCTTTACGCATAGTAGAGGAACATTATCTGATACAATACAGAAAGATGAGTTTCTCAGGTTGGAAGGTGCTCAGAATATAACCGAGGAAGAGCTACATCTTGTAATTGGAGTCAGCCTTAATGATATGAATGAAACAAAACATTTAGGACCTTTATTTGCTGACACGTCCAACTCAAAATGAGAAGAAACAGCAGTGAACATTCACTAATAATCAGACCATGGAAAGTATGAAGTGTGAATCTAGAGATATTGATTAAAAAGGAAATAACATGTATACAGATTAATATGATAGGTATTAGTGTGCAGAAATGGACTGGCCTCAGCCCTTTTGAGTATGCAATGATAGGGTTCACTGTACAAGGAATGGTAAGTTCAAGAAGAAAATAATCATACTCATAATAAAAAAGATAATTTTAAGATCTAACTTGAAGTACAATAATGTACATGACAGGATAATATCTATATGCTTACAAGGTAGACCAGAGAAGACACCAATATCCAAATTTACACACCAACAACTAAAGCCAGTGATGAAGAAAATTATTGATTACACCAACTCTATCAGTCTGAAGTTGATGTAATATGAAACCAGCTTCTTTAATGTGAAACTGATAGATTGATGATTGCTGGAGTTTGGAATGTTCATGTTGGGAGTCGGGATGAGCAAGTGCCTGTAGTTTAATAATATGACCTAAGTGATAGAAATGAAGCTGAAGATTTGGTGATAGAATTTTGCAAGACAATGTCTCTTCATTCCAAATACATTTTCAAAAACATGAAAAGCAGCTGTACACTTGGACCTCATCAGGTATAATGCACAAAAATCAAATGGACTATGTATCTGGGAAGAGGTCAAGGAGACACTCAATTATCATCATAAATTCCATAGGGCACAAGGGCAGCTATGGAAATAGATAATCAATTGCTCATTTGCAAGTTCAGATTAAAGCTGAAGAATATTGAAAAAAGTCCATGAGAGCCAAAATATAGCCATAAGTATAGCTCATAACAATTTAGAGATATCTTAAGAACACATTTGATGAATTGGCTGCATCAAAGACTAGCGTGATGACATCATGAGCACCCTATAGTAAAAGAAAAAGCCACTTAGAAGCAGGAAAGAAAGGAATGCCCATATGGACGTTAAAAGAGACTCTGAAACTTGCTCTTAAACATACAGTAGTTAAAGCAAATGGAAGAAGGGATGAGGTAAAAGCTAAACAGAACATTTCAAAGGCAGTTTGAGAAGATAAAGTAAGCCATTGTGATGAAATATGCAGACATGTAGATATAAAATCAAAGGGAAGAACTTTTGGGATATGTTTGCCATATCTCAAATGGAAAGAAATGAAGGAAAAATTCAAGGCACAAGTTGAAATAGCAAAGGATTCTGTGGGCACATTATTGCATGATGCAGGAGTACCAAAAGAAGATGGAAGGAACTTCAAGAACTAGCATAGGATCAACCATCAATGGTACTGAAGGAAGAAGTCAAAGTTGTACTGAAGACATTTATGAAAAGCAAGTCTCCAGGAATTGATGAAATACCAGTTGAAATGTTTCAAAAACTTAAGGCAGTACTGGAAACACACCCTAGTCTATGCCAAGAAAAGTGGAAGACAGCTACCTGACCAACTGATGGCAATATGTCCATATCCGGGCCCATTTCATGGATAGGTGACCCAAGGAATGTTGGAATTATAGAACACTATCGTTAATATCAATTGCAATAAAATGTATGCTGAAATGATTCAAACAATCTTATGCATCAATAGGGAATTGCCAGAAATTCAAGCCAGATTTAGGAGAGGATGTAAAATGAGGGATAACAATGCTGACATCAGATGAATCTTGACTTAGAGACTATCAGAAAGATATTTACTTGTGTTTTATTGGCAGCAATGGCATCCAGCTGCGTGAATCATAAGAAACTATGGATAACATTGGCAAAATCAAGAGAGATATGCATCTGGACTGTATCCTCTCCCATACCTTTTCAATCTGTATGCTCAGCCACTCAACCAAGAAGCTGGAATATATGAAGAAGAACACAACTGGGTTGGAGAATGACATTAACAATTAGTAATATGTAGAAATTCCACCTTAATTGCTGAAAGAGAAAAATACTTTAAGCACTTAGTGATGAAGTTCAAAAACTACAGCCTTCAGTGTAGATTACCAAACCAAAAGCCAAACTTATTGCATAGAGTTGATGCCAACGCATAGTGACCCTATAGGCCAAGTTAGAACTTCCTTTGTGAGTTTTTTGGACTGTAAATATAAATTAAACAAAAAATCTTCACAACTGGAAGTATGCAGAACATATTAAAATCAGAAAAGATTGATGTTTCAAAGATTTTATTTTACTTGGATTCACAATAAATGCACAAGGAAGCAGCATATTCAAAGGATGTATTGCATTGGAAAATAATCCGCTGCAAAAAGCTTGTTTAAATTGTTAAAATCTTTTTAAAAACCCAATATATCACTTTGGGGACTAAGGTGTGCTTGACTCAAGCCATGTTATTTTAAATCAACATATATGCATACATATGGTAGTTTGTGAATAAGAAAAACAAGGGGGAAGAAATGCATTTGAATTGTAGTGTCAGGACAAACAAATCTATATGAGAATATGTAGCCAAGAATGTTCATCAGAAGCAAATTTAGGAAGGCTGTATCTCCTATACCTTGGGCTTGGTATCAGAAGAGAGCAATCTCTTCAAAAGCACACAATGCTTGGGTCGGGAGTCATCAAAAAAATAAAAAGATTCTGAACAAGATGGGTTGGCATAGTGAGTCAGTCAATAAAATCAAACCTAACAATTTGTGAGGATGGAGCGGAACCAGTGAGTGTTGCATTCTGTTGTACACAGAATTGCTAGGAGTCATAGGTGACTTGAGGGTGACTAACAGCAACATTGACTATGTGGGTGTGCAAATGTAGAATTTTTAAATAAACATTAATTTCAAACTCAGTTTGATTCAAATTAAAGATTAACTTCACGTGGCCTTTAATCTTGACATAGACAATGAGGATGCAGTGCTTTATTCAATGTGACTCTTCCAGCCACAAGCTCAAACTCCTCCCAAAGGACCTTTTCCTGCATGGGTCTGCTAAGAAGGTGGGGGAAGATATTGATAGGATTCATCTGGGAGTCATTGTGAAGGGGATAACCTGGAATGCCATCCTACTTCCTATAAAACGAGCCTCTGAGGAGCAGGAGATTTGATCTTATTACCAAGAGTAAAGCATATTTTCTGGACCACAGATCTCTGCACTATGAACTTCCTTGATCCAGAAGACAGCTATACCGTCAGTGGAAGAGCAGGAAAACCAGGTGCCAGAGCATGGGATAGAGTGATGAACTTCCCAACATATGGAGCAACTAAAGCTGAGTGCTTTTGTGCAGAAGGTTGGTTCATCGAGTGGGGTGCCTCTGGGCCCTTCTTTGGGGAAGTTGGGCTTGCTGACCCATGGAAGTGGAGCTGAGTGTCTTCAGGCGGAGGCTCACAGCAGAGTGGTATAGCCATTTGAGAATTTATTAGCAGACCTAAAAGAATTTTTAATATGTACTTCTAAACAGCCAACCTGATTATTTCTCACTGGCATTACGATGTGTTTACTTTCTCAACAAATCTTTGATCATGATTTCTGCTGGTGGGCTCTGTGCAGCCATTGCAATGGATAGACCCTGAAGAGGTAAAATAGAGACATTATCTAGAACATCACAAATGCATTATTCTCATTTTATAGTTTAAAAATCCAAAGCCATTTAAGTCTAAAGATGCTCCAAGAGAAAATACCATAATTCTAGTCATAAGTGGAATGACAAAATTTGATACATTTAGAATGGATTTGGAACTTAAAAGTAGAAAAATCAATTAACTTTCTTATAATTGGCAAAAAAAGTGGAAAATGCTGGGTAAAGAAAAATCACAATATTTTTAAATGTTTTATTTTGTATCTAAAAGTTGTGTAAGCAGAATGGAGAATGTAAATATATTCCGAATACATTAAAAATCATACTAAAATCTATCATTATTGGCATTTTGCTTATTGTTATTAAATTAAAAAATCATACTTGTTTGAGTAATCAAAATGATAATATATTAGGAACATCAAAAGTCCTGTATATTTCTCTAAGCATACTTGGCAATTGTTATTTACTCACTCTGAGTTTTTGAGGAATAATCAAAAAAAGAAACAACACAGAATAAAACAACGAAATTTCTTCATTTATTTGTTTGATTAAGCATGTCCCTCAATCTGTTCATATGAAACCCTTCTGAGTGACTGTTTATAATACTCTCTGAATATTGGGAAGAAGAGTGTATATTAAAGCATGGTAAATCAACTAATGTCAGGTTTGGTTTTGAGTATAGTAGAATTTTTGATAGATCATGTAATATGAAAAACAATACCATTAAATCACAGTTTACAAAAATTCAGGAGTCTTTGTTAGGTTTCACAAAGCAATTGATGATATGTTACATATTTTTAGATGCTAGAATAAATCCCAAGGAAGCAGATGTTCTTACCAATGCCTACTTAACAGAGCAGTCTATAAAAGCACAGTCTAATGCTTTTTATCTTATTCAGGACTCACATAAATGACCTTATTATATCCATACAACAAAACAGGGAGGAGCAGGAAAGCTGTTTTTGCTAATCTATTTCACAGATAAAGGTTTAAAAATCTCAAGTAGCTTTCCCAAGCTCACAATGCATAACACATTCAAGAAAAACATACCTCTTAAAAAAGATACAACTTGGATATATTCACATATGTACAAGTCTGTATTTAGGCTTGTATGTAGGCCCTTTGCCTCCTACTTCTTTCCTCTATTTCTTTGCAGCTTCCTCCTGTCCCAATACCATGATCAGTCTTCATTCTGGCTTCAGTAGTTCCTCGCGGTTGTCTTGACCTTGGTCACTCCCTACCAATCCTTCCGGCCCCTCCCGACTGTTTGTTTTGAATCATTTGTTGTTCCCTGTCCCTAGGTTGACCAACCCTCCTCCCTTCCCCTACCTCCTACACTCCCATGTCCCTCCAGGGCCATCAATCCCTTTAATTTCTTCTCATTTTTTTTTTTTTTGTCCAACTTCTCTTATCTAGGTGGGTGTACAGAAATTACAATGTGTGAATAAAATTGGGATTGGCTTTGACAGCACAGCGCCAGAGCGGCTCATAAGAGCCTGGCGACGACGGCTGCCGTACTGACAAGCCCACAACAAAAAAGTCACTGACATACAAAATTTAAAAGAATGGGAAAAAGGAAAAAACAAAACAAAAAAAAACCCCGAACAGATAGGCTGCAAAAAAAAAAAAGTAAAAGAAAACGAAAAGGGGAAGAAAATAAACCAAAAAATGCCTGTTACTAGATCAAGGTCTGTGTGTTGACCTTTAGGAGCGTTTTATAGACGAGTCTAATGGGGTGCCACGTCCTGGCCCCAGCGTCCATCGTTTGTCTTCCCTTGGGACCTCCTTGCTCTGCTTCCCTGTCGCTCCATTGCACGCCCCCAGTGCTTTGCCTCAGTGTGGTGGGGTCAGCTCAGTCGCGGGGAGATGAGTCACTTAGGGTACAGTATAGCAATAATGAAACCCACAACCTTCCTCTGGTTCTTAAATGCTTCCTCCCCCAACTACCAGGACCCCAATATTGCCTTGCAGACCTGGTTAGACCAGATGAAGCACAGCGGGACAGATGGGAATTAGAAACGCAGGGAATCTAGGACAGATGAACCTCTCAGGACCAGGGGTGACAGTGGCAATACCAGGAGGGAAAGGGGATGAAGAAAGGGGGAATGGATCACAGGGAGCTATGTATAACCTACTCTCTGGGGGACGGGCAGCAGGGGGGTGGGTAAAGGGAGATGCCAGACAGTGTAACATGATACAATAATAATTTATGAATTATTAAGGGTGCATGGGGGAGAAGGGAGGAGGAAGGGAAGGGGAGAGGGAAAAAGGAAAATGAGCTGATTCCGGGAACCCAAGAGGCAAGCGAATTTTGGGAATAATGAGGGCAACAAATGTATAGATGTGTTTTATACAATTGATCTACGTATTGTGATGAATTGTATGAGCCCCAATAAATTGATTTAAAAAAAAGATACAACTTGGGTAAAGAAGTAATAAAGAAGATTTCTGGGGCAAGGAAATTATTCTGCACAATATTGTAGTGGTAGATATATGACACTATTTAAAAAAATAGCTCATTAGACACAAAGGTAAAACCCCAAATTTTATTGATACATGCACACAATGGAATACTACACATTGTTAATAATGATGAAACTGCAGAACATCTCATGATATGGAAGAATGTGGAGGGCATTATAGTGAGTGAAGCTAGTCAAACCCAAAAGGATAAATATTGTATGAGACCACTGTTATAAAAAAAATTTTTTTTAAGTTTTCATACCCAAAGAAACATACTTTGATGGTTACCAAAGGTGGGAGAGGAAGGGATGAAGGAAAAGAAATAAAATAGAGGATAGATATATAGGTGTTAACTGGGATAAAGAGGAAGGCAATATACCAAGGTTGGAGATGGGGTCGGGGTGGGGTCCGGAGAGAAGGAGGGAAGAAACAGGGCAAGTCATTCAGAAGTTTGATAAGTTTAAGTGGTATAAATTTTTTAAATTTAATGATATTTTATTATGTAAACTGTCATATAATTCACAGTAAAATTTTTTTGGGGAAAGTTAAGATTCCAATATGAACTATGGACTTTAGTTAATTATATTTATGTAGATTTATCAGTTGTAGCAAACATATGCAAATGATATGTTAATAAAAAGAAATAGTATGCATGGGAAAGGGGGGATTTATGGAAATCCCTGTAATTTTTGCATTTTATGTAACCCTAGAACTGCTATAGAAAAATTCAATTAAAAAATAGCTTTCAGTGCAGAGAAGCAGATTTATCAAGACTACCCATTGAGAGCTCTCCTCATGTGTTTATTCTCCTCTCCTTAAACTCACGGAACAGGGAAAATATTTTTTTCTGAAGTAATATAAGGCTTCAAAAAGTTCATAGAAATAAGGAATTGTAAGGTAATGGAAATTTCCATCAACCTTTTTTGTTATTTTAAATCTGTTTTATTTTTTAGATTGAATTGACTAATTTTACATTTTGTCTAAATACTATATAGACCTAAATAATTTATGAATGAAAAAATGAACAAAATGTGGATACACTAAGTACTTCTACATTACTGTATTTGAGTACAACAGCAGAAACAAACAAACACAAATTGTTTTGACAGTGGGACTCATAAAACAATATTTTATTGTGTTCTATGATATGGAATATGACATTGGAATATTAAATAAATGATAAAATATTTCATTTTGTTAGAAATGAGAATAATCCTTATTAGAGAATATATAGTTATTTGTCTAATGATTTAGAATGGTA
>NW_022109325.1:1158536-1160536 GCF_000313985.2 Echinops telfairi
TAGACTCTGGGAATGTGGCCACCAGGAAATAAGAATAGGAAGAATTCAAGAACTAGCAGAAAAACGCCACCAAGAGAGAATTCAAATGCTGCCTGACAACCACTAAACCAACTTAATAGAGAAATACATCACAAGTTCTTAAAGTTGGAGATCTGAAGCACATGCTGACAGTCACTGAATGCCCTTCATGGTTGACAAGCATCACAAGCTGCATCAGTGCACACCTCCTCCCCTGTTCCAAAACACCTAGCCAAACCACTTACCTTTTCAGATTGGGGAGCCCTGTGTGAATGGCAGACAGCTAGGTGCAGACATTCTCACTACCCAGTGTTTGTAACCCCTCCCCCCCCCCCCCACCCCGACTCCTTTGCACAACAATTGCATGCACGCACAAAAGATACCAAATGAGCAGGAATTCCCACTCAAACTGCATGTTTTTTATCTTGTTTTGTTTTTGTATTTTAGTTTTACTTGTTTTTCCTTTTTTTCTTTTTCCCTTCATACTTCCTTTTCCCATGAAACCTTGTCCCACTGCAGAAACACATAACTACCAGGTGGACATAGATACACCCACATAAATCATTCCAGTTCCAGTCATACCCAACTAAAGATTTTAAGGGTTTGTTGTTGTTGTTGTTATTATAAAACAATATTTTAGGCCAGGTTGACTAGCAAAACAAATCCAGTGGTACTCACATATGTATAAGAAGGCACTTCATATCAAGAAATAATTATACATTCAGAAAGAACCCAGCCCAGTCGAACTTAAGTCCATAAGTCTGATGCTAGTCCATATGTCGTTCTCCATACTTATGCAACCCCATGCAATGATACAGAATTCAGGAAGACAATAGGCTGGTGGGTGCAGAAGCGTGCAGATTCTAGGTCAATGGAAATATGGGCGGCTCTCACAGTCCTCAGGGTGGCCAGAAAGTAGGAAAGTGAAGTGGGAGAGAGGGTCCTCATTAACAGAAGGCTAAGCCTCCAAGCAGACAGCATTAGGCTCTGACCAGATTGACAGGTCTGACTCCACCCCCATCCAGGATTGTCTGGTTGACACAGATGTAACTTCCACAACCAGTGTTTGTTCTATTTTCCCCTGACGGCCCAGCCCTACCCATGTTCACATTGCCATAGCAACAGAATGCCACATCCTCACCCAAGTCAGACTATCATCTTTTTGTTTTCCTCTTCTTTCCTCTGCCTTTTTATATTTTTCCTGCATGTCTAGTTTTTCCTTTTGTCTTCTGGCTCTTCTCTCTTATTATGTTTATTTTATTTCTTTTTCTCTTTTTAAATTCTCCTTCTTTTTCTCTTTTTAAATTCTTTTTCTAAGCACACCTATGAAAAAAATCTTCATCATAAGATCTGATATTTTTACTTACACTTTTCTCCTGCTCCATACACTATATCTTTCTGCTATTCTTTCCCCCAAACTTATTAAACATTTTTGCATTATTCTTATAAATCACTTGGTATATTGAAAGGCCCTTAATTTTGATTTTTATTACATTTATTTTATTCTCTTTACTTCTCCCAATCTCCCCTACTTACCCATCACTCCATTTTCCTCCATTTCCCTCCACATGTTTTACAGTTATTATTATACTTTTACTATGTTATTCAACAGAGCTAATTATCACTACATGACCCTTCATCACACATGGAACTAGTAGCTGCACAATGTTGCAGAAACAGTAGTCAACAGCAGGACCAGGAGGGAAACAATCATGGAAAACAAACACACACAACTTAAAATCACATAAACCAAATGGAGTACTCCGAAAAACAAGCCTTGAAATTATCAGAAATATTATTCAGAGGAATGATCATTAATTGCCTTTAAGAGATGTGATGAAAACTTGTGAGAACAAGGAAGAAATTGAAACACTAGAAACTGTAAACTAAAAGGAATACCAGAAGATAAACAACAGCAACAGATTTAGAAAAAATGATAAAAGACAGCTTATTAGGATGAAATAAAAGGAAACTGTAATAAG
>NW_022109325.1:1161282-1163345 GCF_000313985.2 Echinops telfairi
TGGGAATCTCCATAGCTTTCTAGAGCACTCATTGACCTAGCTTGGAATATCTAGGACTGAGTGGACTAGAGCCCAACTGAACAAAGAGGGAAATGTTTGACCCTGTGAGTGCGTACACATTGCTTAGTGACTTGATAAATTGCTGGCTTTAGAATTGACTTTGCTTATGGGGGCAGGCCCACAAGGTTCAAAGTACAATAAATATTCTTCACACCAAAGAACATGCTTGTCTCTTCAAAGCACTGCATTAAAGAAATAGGCTGGTTAGAAACCAAAATAAGGGGAGATGTAGGCATGAAATAACTGACTTACTAACTTTTATTGATGAGGGAACATATTGATAGGATTAAATGATATAGGTGTTCACAAGAGTGCAATTGTTAGGCATAGAATATTTAGAGTGCGATTGTTAGGCATAAATATAAGATTTAAATGGGGCGTGTGCATTTTCAGTTGTATGTGTTTTAGTTTTATCCTTTTAGGCGCAAACATGATTTTTGTCTTTGTTTAGGATTGTATGTGGTTAGAGAGTTATGTACAGATGTCAAACTGATGAGAGAGTGGTCTGTGGCAGTTAAATTTTATGTCAACGTTCCCCTGTGTGAAATTATAGGAGTGGTTCCCAATCAACTGATCAGGCCAGAGCTTGATGATGCCTCCTTGGGGATCATCAACTTCTGTAAGAGCCACAGTGAGAACTTCTACTTTCTCTTGCCCTTTGCCTTCATTCTTGCTGGAAATCTGTCTACCTCTAATGGCAGCCCCACATGGGCCACTGACCTTGGGATTCGATCTAGGATCTCTGCTATATTTCTACCACCCTTAGGTACATGTAATTCTTCACCGACCAGCTTGTGATCTCCCTGCTTTTGTTTCACTTTTCTGTGTCATAGGTCTGTAGCTACATGAGTCAGAAGAGGGTCTCTGCTACCAGAGGAACTATGGCCTTGATGTGGACTCGGCAGAGATCCCTTCTTCCTAGAAAATTACAACTTGATATAAAGTTCCTTCTTATACATACATGAGTGTCACTGGTTTTATTTCTCTAGAAAACCTAGCCTAATGCAAGACCCACAAAAATAAGCAGGTAAACTAATATACAAACTTCCAACGAAGAAATTCCTAGGACTAGATAGCTTCACAGGGGAATTCTACCAAATATTCAGTGAAGGTCTGTCATCAGTTCTACATAGACGCTCCCAGAATATATAAAAGGGCAATAAATATGCCAAATAATTATATGAAACAAACATAATCCTGATCCCCAAATCTGGCAAGGATTCCATAAAGACAGAACAATTTCCTTCATGAACATAGACATAAAATTTCTTAACTACTAGCAAAAACTATTCAATAACATATCATAAAAATAATTTAACACAATGAAGGCTGAACATGATAGTGGGACAAGATGAAGTTAGATGGAAATAGAGGTAAGAACCAGGAGACAAAGGATATTTATAGTGGTCTAAACACAGGTATGTAGATATGTAAATATATTTATATATAATGATAAGGAATTGGTCTATGTACATACATTTATATGATAAGTATCAAGGTAGAAGACGGACATTGGGCCTCTACTCAGGTACTCCCTCAATACAAGAATACTTTGTTCTTATAATCTGGCATTCCATGATGCTCACCTTCCTGACATGATTGCTGAAGACAAAATGGGGGCATAGCAAATGTGGTGAAGAAAGCTGATGGTGCCCAGATATCAAAAGACATAGTGTCTAAGGTCTTAAATGCTTGAAGATAAACGAGCGGTCATATAGCTGAGAAGCAAAAAGTCCACATGGAAAAAGCACACCAGCCTGTGTGATCCTGAGGTGTCAATGGAATAAGGTATCGGGTATAAGACTTAGAACAAAAAATCATATCAATGTGAACGAGGGGGATTGCAGAGTTGAGACCCAAAGTTCATCTGTAGACAATTGGACATCCCCTTACAGAAAGATCACAAGGAAGAGATGAGCCAGTCAGGGTGAAGTATAGCACCGATGTAACATACAACTTTCCTCTATTTCTTTAATGCCTCCCCCCCTTCCCCGCCTCCACTA
>NW_022109325.1:1164399-1171236 GCF_000313985.2 Echinops telfairi
GAAGAATGGAAAACTGTGACGAACAACTTGACGTCACTGGAGGAGATCAAGGTCCTTTCCGACAAGCTGAAGGAGGCTGAGCCTCGGGCTGAGGTCGCCAAGGTCAGTCCCGAAGCTGGAGAACAGCATTGATGACTTGGAAGATGAGCTGTATGCTCAGAAACTGAAGTACAAAGCCATCGGTGAGGAGCTGGACCACGCTCGCAACCACATGACTTCCATGTAAGTTTCTTTGCTTCACTCCTCCCAAGAGTCCTCCACCACGCTGGATGTTCCACCTCTCTGAGCTCTGCAGTCTGTCTGTCCTCCAGCCGACCCTGGCCCTCTGAGCAGCCTGCCTTCGGGCCAGGCACCCACGGTGCTGTCTGTGGTAGCGACACACCCCAGCTCAGTGTCAAATAAACCCTGTGCAAGCAGTTTCTGTTGGCTACTCTTTTTACTTCTTATTTATTGGCATCTTCATTTCAACGCTGAATAAAGCTGCATATCTGCTTCACGCAAAAACAACAACAATAAAGAAAACTGTGCTGGACGTTTTAGCTAAAACAATTAAACAGTAAAGAGAAACAAAAGGAATGTAATTGGTTAAAGAAGAAATGGAACTCATGTTTTGATGCTAGGATTTCATTTGTAGGAAGCCTCAAAGAACCCAGAAAGTGATTGTTGGAAACAACTGTGGGATTTCTTAATACAGATTAACAAGCAGAAACCAATTGGATTTTTGCCTAACAGAAGAGAGCTTTGAAAAAGACATCAAGAATACAGTAACATTTAAAACAGCCACATACAAGTTGAAATACTTAGGGATAAACCTAACCAAAGAAACAAAAGATCTGTACAAAGAAAACTAAAGAACATTATTATAAGAAACCAAAATAGACATATACAAATGGAACAATATCCCATTTTCATGGATAAGAAGAATTAATATTATGAAAATGCCAATACTACCTGAAGCAACCTGTAAATAAAATGTAATTCCTATCTCACCTTTATTTTTTAAAGAATTGGAAAATTGAATTACGAACTGTGGGAGAAAAGTGATTGCTCATTTGGCAGGGACAGGACTACTACCTTCCACGGTTCATGGTCTGTGGAAAACAGACCATGGCTCAGCCATCGGAGATGATGAAGCAATGGCTGGCTTCCTGCTTGAGAGAAATGGATAATTTCCTCTTGTTCCCTGACTAAAGCTGCAGAACGAAGCAGTCTGTAAACTTATTAGTTACTTCATGTTCCCAGATGAATCCTCACCTCTGAATCCCCCACATATGGCTGATGTATGAACACTTCTTTGTAAACCTACAAATTGAACTGACCCTTTGTGGAATCCTGTCATCAGTTGCAGGAGATGTGCGGTGAATGTATGTAAGCCTGCCTCCAATAAATTTCGAGGCTCTGGAGTGTCAATACTTCAGGATCCTCTGTGGCTCCACTCTTGGCTATCCCTTTTGTATATAAAGTGTTCTTGCAGGTTGTTCCCTCTCAACCCCATTCAATTCGTATGATAAGAGCATGTCTCTATATCATCTTACAATTTGGTGCATGAACAAGGGAATCTCCTGTACGTTTATGGGAAAAAATAATTGACCAGGGCAAGTGGAAACTAGAAGGTCTGCAACCCCCAGGATGATGGAGCTCTGCATGTAAGGAATCACGGTAATTTGGGGGGCATATTACAGGGTTACGGGCCAAGGCAGGAGCTGGATTGTGGTGCACAGAAAATTCTTCTTTCTTTCTCTTAATTAGACAAGGCAGTGTGAGAGTGCTGAGATAAATCTTTCTTTCAGGGTTGTTGAATGTAGTATATGGTTGCCCAAAGAAGGGACGTACAGTGAAGAAACTTAACAAAGAATTTTAGTTCCTGTGGCAGGGAGCAGTAGATTTAGTAACTTCGTATAACAATAACAAGCTGTAAAAGTTGCTCTGACTATGAACCATAAAAAGGAATGTGAATACAGATAAGCTAACTTAGTAGGTGTTTCAATGTCTGAATAATTGTGGTAGAACAGTTCATTTTGAAAGTTTTTTCTGACTTATCTAATTCTGAAAGGATGAGGGAAGTTAGGCATAATATTTTGTCTTTTAAATTGTTGATAGAAATGAAACAGACAGTAGTTAGTTTTGAAGTTATATTTCTCTTTGTACTGATAATGGTAGAATCCTTAGCTGATAATGAATGGTTTATTTCTGCTGATTGGATGACAGGGCTCATCTCTCACCCTCCAAATAGTCCACCACACACAGTGGACTAGAGGGGGAGCCAAGACACAGCAGAAAGAGAACATTTAAAGCATGGAGTTTCCATGAATTTTCAGTTATCACAAAGAGCTGTCCTGGCAGTGAACGTTGCGAGGAAGTGCAAGTGCCAATTTGCCAGCCACGTTTGTTCATTTGTTTGATATTTATTTAAGTGGCAGAATTTAATATAGCCTCAGAGAAAATTCAAACTACAGAGCCTCATCTATATTTAGAGAAATTGGAGTTGAGAAAGGATGATTTGTATACGTTTAATGACTTCCAAAGTATTTATGGATATTGTGTAAGTTCATATCTAGGCTTCCACAGGAAGGTTGGCAGACCCCTAACCCCCGCCCGCCCCAGCCCCCTTCCCCCTTTCAGGGAGAAATTTAACTCCTGCTGCTCACCAAGAGCTGGGATTTATTGAACAACAAATTAGTCAAAGATTTGTTTTCCAGATAGATCTTCAGAAACCAATTGTCCCATTTATGTTTCCTCTTCCTGTTTCTCCACAAGAGTGCAAGCACAAGGAGAAACTTTTTAGAATGGATTTCTGAAAAATAATCATTTTCCTAGAATTTTAGAAGCTTGTCCTGTTCAGAAAGCAGAGTTAATTATGCAAGGCAGAATTCAATGTGTACATTTAATTGTTTATGATCCTATTACAATGTTTTCTCTTAAGCCATCTCAAACAAACACTTTGTTGGCACAAATGTAATTGGCCTATTTCTTTTTCAGGATATACTGTATAATTTGATTGCTATTATTTTTCAAGTAAAGTTTGGAAATTTTTAAAGATTGATTTTTGGATTGTGGCACAGAAAGCTTTGCACAAGCTGAATTACATTTTACAGATGTTACCCATGTATTTGGTTTTGGGGAAAAAGCCTTTGTGCATGTCTCTCTTAACAAATTTTCTGTATTTATTTGGATTATACCTCATATAAATAGGCCTATAAAAGATCTTAATTTTTGTATTTTGACTTATTTTTCTGTTATGGGACTGCCTCAAACCATTAAAATAGATAATGGACCAGCCTACACTGGTAAAAATTTTTCTTTCTTTTGCAGTTACTGGAAAATGCATCACATTATTGGGATCCATTATAAGCTACAAGTACAAGTCTTCTAAAAATGTGCTCATGGCATACTAAAGATGCAACTAAAAAAAGTAGGAGGGGGGAGAGGGCAGTCTCGGCCGCAAGGGATCTATTGTTATTATTATTATTTTTACCCTTTAACATATTTTCTTTGCAAAAAGACTATTCTAGCACTTCTGCTGAAAGGCATTTTCTTTGTCAGTTAAGGTGTGGTGGAAAAATGATGGAAATTAAGTATCAGAACATTTGCTGGTCCAAGGGAAGGGCTTTGATTTTATTTTAACAGATAATGGGAAGAATGTATGGATTCCTTTTTGGTGTGTCTGACCATAAAGATGATGTTCCTGCACTCAGCCGTTGGCCTCCAGAAATCCCTGCAAGGACAGTCTCAATCAGAGATCTAATGATTTCTCCTAAGACCCCCGGAATGTATGCTTTTGCCTATGTTGGCAGTGCTTGTTATTTTATCTGAAGTAAGTGCAGAACTTTCTTTTTGGGCTCCATTCCTCATCCACCATTACTACAAATTGCCAAACGGCATTTTCCAAAACCTATGGTTTACACCCATGACACTAAGTGGACTCCAGAACCATGGGGAGACAGGAAAAGTCATTTTCCCAACAAGGAAGGTCATGCCTTGAATTTTATTTGGGTTATGACTCTTATCCATTGTGTGTAGAATCTATAAAAAGTGTCTTAAAGCTAAAATGCAAATGTATATGTCTTGACAATCTATTAATCGGTATGAATGTAGATTTTTCTCCTTAGCAGAAATGACTTTTGCTCAACATGAAAGCAGTACTATGCAACTGGCAAAGGGGAAATGAATTTTGTGAAACCTTCACTTATCATGAAATGGTGCAAAAGGAACGGTGTTGGTTCTGCTCTCAAGGGTCATATGGGAAAATGATTGTTAATAATTCTGCCACTATAGTTTATTGGTTTCCTTATGGTAAATTCCTGACAAATAGTTCTGAAGATGTAAATGCAACATTTTGTGATTATGTACATAACGCTATTTGGAATCATACATGCTCTTCTTATTAGGCTCATACTAAGAAATTGAAGGCAGGGAATGAGGGTGGGGTAGCCCCTTCTCAATCTTGGCATTTGTTTCCGTCTATTGGATCTAAACAGTACAACTTGTGGAAATTGCCTTTAGCTATGCAGCCTATCGGGGAATTTGGAGGCACAAATCACTAACCTTCCAAATACAACTTTACACTTAATGAAACTTGTTATGTAACCTCCTATGTACCACTAACTGCCTTATGTGACTGCTATTGGATATTTAAGCGTTAACTTTCAATGACAACAGTAACTTGAAGCAACTGTACATTGTATACCTGTATTAACACCTCTATGCAGGTGTATTTAACAAAGAAAGTCTTATCATATTGAAATTCTGTCTGGGAATGTGGCTGCCAGTGCAGATGACTCCACCTTGGGAAGAAGGTTCCGTGCAAATGAGTTAACTAAGGTATTTCAAGAATGGCTGAAAAGACATAAAAGTTTTATTGGAACACTAACTGTTACTATTTTAAGGTTAATAGTCATCATCACTATAGCAGGAGCAGCTCTGCAGGAATCCATCAAAACTGAAGATTTTGTGCAGAAATAGCGAAAGGATTCTCATGTAATGTGGACCACTCCAGCTAGAATAGATGATGAAATGGAGAAGTTGCTGAGATACAATAAGTTGAAAATGACTGGGAGATCAACTGACTGATTTGTGAAAACAAATGTTATTTAAATGTGATTGGAAAGCTTCTGATTATTGTATTATACCACACCCATACAAGCAAAGCAAATATGTTTGGAACTTGATTAGGGATCATATAAATAATGTAAAGAATAATGTATCATTGGACATTAAGTCACTGCAAAAAGAAATCTTTGAATCTTTTAGTGAAACTATTAAGAATGATCCTGCTGATAATTTGATTTCACAGATTGCTGAGGAATTATCTGGTCTTGACCATCAGGGCAGGTGATGCAAAGCATAGGTTCATCTCAATTGTACTAATAATTGCACTGTTTGTTATTTTTCTAGGAATTCAGACCCTCCGGAAGTGATAAAATCACGTGAGGTCAAACAAATGGCTCATATCAATTTAACTTTGATTAGAAAAGAATGTAGTAGAGGGGAACTAATCTAATTTTAATATGCTATTGAAAACTTTAGGGTCAATGGATTGCATTGAATGTTATTTGTCTGGATTGCAGACTGTGCACATGTCTTAACTGGACCTTGTGTGTGAACTCTTATGGAACTAGTATTCTTATTTTGAACATGTGTGTTCCATAAATAAGAGGATGGACTTTGGGTTCCTACTTAACTCTGTCCTCAATACTAGAACCGTTGTTCTGATAATATGGTCTTACATGATACTCATCTTCTTTGAATGATCACTGAAGATAAGTGTGCATAAGCGATTATGGTGAAGAAAGCAGATAATGCCTGGTTATCAATCAGAATAGTCTCTGGGATCTTAAAGCCTTGTATTCATGTAAGTGGCCATCTAGCAAGAAATCAACTAAGTCCATAGGAAAAAAGCACTCCAGCGTGTGTGATCTGAATACATCGAAAGGAAAAGTATTGAAACTAAAATTGTAAACACCCAGTTGTGAAGTAGAGTGGAAACCCAAAACTCATCTACAAAGTTCTTCATCAGGATAGCCACCTGAGCCTGAAAAATATTTCTTTAACATTTTGGATATTGTTGAAGGACTTTTCTTACAAGTTTTCTTACTTATTTTTTGTGTGTATTTATTGAAATGTGTTTGAAGTGATTTTGATTATTTACAATCAAGTGATTATGACCCTTATCAATTTAACTCTATAGAAAATAAAAATTAGGGAGATGTGGGTGTCAAGTTGTTTGCTCCTCAGGTAAATGGCACAGGACCACCACCTTCCATGGTTCATGGATCACGGGAGAATGCTGATGGCTTGGCCATTGGAACTGATGAAGCAGTGGCGGGCCTGTCTCTCTGCCTGAGATAAATGAACACTTGCTTCCTGTCCCCTGGCTAAAACTGCAGAAGGCATTCTGTAAACTCAGCAGTTGCTTCATGTTCCCAACTTCATCCTCCCCTCCCATCTGTGAATATTTGGCTGATGTGTTAATGCTTCTGTGTAAACCTTTAAATTGTGAACTGTTCCTTTGTGTAATCCTGTCACATGTTGCAGGTGGCATGCAGTGAATATATTTAAGCCTGCCTCTAATAAAGTTTGAGGCTTGGATGATCCCTAGGACCAGTGGTGAGAGTGGCCATACTGGGAGGGTGGAGGGAGGGTCGGGTGGAAAGGAGGAACCGATTACAAGGATCTACATAACCTCCTCCCTGGGGGATGGACAACAGAAAAGTGGGTGAAGGGAGATGTAGGATAGTGTAAGAAATAACAAAATAATAAAAATTTATAAATTATCAAGGGTTCATGAGGGAGGGGGGAGTGGGTAGGGAGGGGAAAAATGAGGAGCTGATACCAAGG
>NW_022109325.1:1172725-1174564 GCF_000313985.2 Echinops telfairi
TGACCAGGGAGAACCTTCCCAGGTGACGCCACTGAGTGCACTAATTCAGAGCAAGATGTTTGATGCTAACCTAGTGGGAAAAATGCATACTATGAAAGCTCCACTCTGCCAAACATAATTATGGTTTTTTTGTGGGTACCCCCTCATAGACTGGGAGACAAAGTAGATGAGTGGGGCTTTTAAAAACAACACACTTATGCTCATAAAAGACTCAGTCAAAAGAGAGCCCTCAGACAAAAACACTTCAGGCATAACAGACAAGTGACAAATAAAATTTATAGAATTCTGCAACATCTCAATTAAAAAATCCAATTAAAAAGTGGGAAAAAGTGATTCTGCCTTTGTGAATGAGAAATATTTACAGTTTGCACTAGCTCCAATGCTCATTATTTTTATAAATAAGGTCCCATCACTTATTTTTTTTGTAAAAAGCTTTCCTGTATGTGTATACTTTTCTTTTCTTAGGAGTATTTTGAATTCTATAACATTGTCTACATTATTTATATTATAAAATAGAATTTCCATATGCCCCATGGAGATGGTTTGTAATGTTCCTTCAATAAAAGTATAATGATGTCTCTAAAGTTGATCAATTCCAAACTCCAAACTCACTGCCTTCGACCAGGGGGATATATAAACCATACATATATGAATTAATGTAAGCTCACACTTTAATCATAGCTCTCATTCAAGAACAATTAATCTGATGACATGACCCTACTCAACACTTGCCCTCATGAAAAGATAACTGGTGATATGGGCCAAACACAACGTCATGGTTCAGAGGGAGATGGGCCTAAGTAGATTATTTTCATGAGCTGTGCAAAGACCTGAAGCTAGAAGTCAAAATGAAAGAATATGCTCAGCATATATCAAGTAGAAAGAACTGAAGAAAATTCATCTCACATTAAAGTATTAAAGGAATCTATCTGAAAAACACTGATCTGTTCATGAGTTTTAAAGAAGATAGAAGAAATAGAAGTTGCCATTATGCTAAAAAGAGTTGGTAAATATTCAGATTTTTCAAAAAGTAGCATATGGTATTGAAGGAACCCAACTTTTACTAAAGTCTCCATAATGAAAAGAGAACCAGTTGAAATGTTCCCGGAAGCACTCATCTATACCAGGAAATTTGGAAGACAGTTATCTGGATGGCCCACTTGAAGAGATCTATATTTGTGCCCACTTCAAAGAATTGTGCCCCAACATTATGCAGAACTTATCAAACAGTATCAAAAATATTACATTCATGTAAAACTTTGCTAAGGGTAGTTAAATAGCCATTTCAGCAATATACCAACAGAGAGATGCCAGAAAACAGATTCAAAGAGATTCAAGACAGAGTCAAAAGAGAAAATGGAATAAAGAATATTATTGTTAATCTCAGATGAATCTTGGCTGAGTGCTGGTAATCCAAGAAAGGTGCTTACTTACATTTTATTAACTATGCAAAGACATTTGACTGTGTGGATAATAAAAAAACAAACAAACCTATGGATATAATTGTCTAGAATGGAGATTCCACAACACTTTCTTGTGCTCATGTTATACTTGAAGGTAGACCAAGAGTCAAACATAAAAACAGAACAAGACAATATTCAGTAGTTTACGTTCAGGAAGGGTATGTGTCAGGGTTGTATCCGTATATGCTGAATAAATTAAAAAAAACCTGGACTATTATAAAAGGACACTCCATTAGGTTTGGAGGAAAACTCATTAACAACCTTCAATATACATATAATGTAACCTTGTTTGCTGAAAGTAAAGTGAGCTTGAAACCCTCATTGGAGAACATCAGTGACTACCAATTTCAATATGGATTACAACTCAATGTAAAGA
>NW_022109325.1:1175725-1195645 GCF_000313985.2 Echinops telfairi
TATATATACATATATAATTTTTAAAGTAGAAAAGGAGAAAGTAAAGCACTTAATTCAATTACTCTGCCTCCCCCCCCCCTTTTGGTGTACTAACCTCATGAAAATAACAAGAACTAGTAGTCATGGGAAAATAACTTTAATTAAAAATGTAAACTCCCACCTTAAATACACAGTGAAACATTTTATGTTAACACATGAAAATGCTATACCTTTATATTTATTTTTATTTTACTTGATTTAAAATAATATGCTTCATGGGGCTAGATTAAAAATCAGTTCTAAGGACACCAGAAAGTATTCTTGAGGGCTTCAACTCAAGTTATACATATTCTGCCTTAAATTCTCATTTTTATGCACAGAGAGAACAATGTTAAGTAAATAATACTGCTGAGGCTTACAATGGTTAGATTTTTTGACAATATGACATGAGCTAAATGAGTTTTAGTCTTTTTTCTTCATTATGGACAAAATAGAAAGGGTCATGGTGTCCTCAATGTCCACCATGGAATTTGCATTTATACCCATGGGGAATTGCTTGTGTCTATTAAAACAATGGCAAACTTCAGACTTATTTAATGTGACACACCATGAGAATTGTCCTTGTTGATGATGTTCTTTTTAGGCGCCGGCCAGTTAGTGATGACTCACAGTGGCCCTGTGTACAACAAAACGAAGCACTGTCTAGTTATGCGCCATCCTCACATTTGTTCCTCTGCCTAGACCCATTTTGGCAGCCCCTGTGTCAATGAATCTCCTTGAGGGCCTTTCTCTGTTTTGCTGTTCCTCCATTTTACCAAGCATAGGGTCATTCCCCTGGAATTTGTCCCTCCTAAAAATTTGTCCAAAGTATGTAAGACACAGTCTTGTCATCCTTGCCTCTAAGGAGCATTCTGGCCATATTTCATCCAAGACAGACCCATTTGTCCTTTAAGCAGTTCATAGTACTTTCAATATTCTTCTCCAGCAGCACACTTCAAAAGCATTGATTCTTCTATGGTCTTCCTTATTAAATGTTCAATTTCCACATGCACAAGAGGCAATGGAAAACACCATAATTTATGTTAGGTGCACCTTAGTCCTCAAAGTAACATCCTTGTTTGTCAGTACTCTACAGCAGGTTTACCTAGTGCAATATGCCTTTTGATCTCTTGACTGTTGCTTCCATGAGCATTGATTGTGGATCCAAGCAAGACAAAATCCTTGACAACTTCAATCTTTTCTCCATTTGTGATGTTACCTGGTCCAGTTATGAGGATTTTGGTATTCTTTACACTGAGCTGCAATCAATACTGAGAACTGCAATCCTTGGTCTTGATCAGCAAGTGCTTCAAGTCCTCCTCACGTTCAACAAGCAACGCTGTATCATCTGCATATTGCAAGGTGGTAATAAGCCTCCCTGTAATCTTGATGCCACCTTCTTTATATATATTTCTGATGATTTTGTCAGTTTACAGATGAAGTAATGTGAGAGGATACAACCCTGACATATATCTTTCCTGACTTTAAACCATGCAGTATTCCGCTGGTCTGTTATCACAACTGCCCCTTGATCAATGTACAAGTTCAATATGAGCACAATTAAGTGTTATAGAATTTCCATTCTTCTAAAGATTATCCTTTATTATAATCTGCACTGTCAAATGCCTTGGCATAGTTAAAAAACCACAAGTAAACATACTTCATCCTACATACTTTGGATGTATTATCAGAGAGACTAGTCCCTGAAAAGGGCATCATGCTTGGTAAAGTAGAGGGGCAGCAAAAATAGGAGGGCCCCCAAAGAGATGGATGGGCACAGTTACTACAACAATGGACTCAGGCATAGTAACAACTGTGAGTATCACACAGGACTGTGCAGTGTTTCATTCTGTTGTGCATTGGATCACTATGGGTCAATACAGAGTCGATAGCACCTAACAACATCAACAAACAGCTTTCCTGTAGTCTCTTCCTTCAGCCAAGATCTACCTGACATTGGCAATGATATTCCTTGTTTTATGTCTGAACCACTGACAGCTCCCTGTCATTGTACTCTGCAACCATTTTGGATGATCTACAGCAAAATTTTATTTTCATGTAATATCAATGATATTATTCTGCAGTTTGAACATTCTGTCAGGTCACTTTTCTTTGAAAGGGGTACAAATGTGTGTCTCTTCCAGTCAGATGACCAACTAACTATTTTCCAAATTCCCTGGTATAGATGAGTAAATGCTTTTGGTTCTTCATCGCCTGCTGAAACATTTCACCTGGTGTTCTATCAATGCCCAAAGCCTTATGAAATGTCGACATGTACATCGTACACATCTATATAGTATTTAAATGAGTGCTTTAATTATTAGGAATTGTGATACTAATTTGATAGAAAACTTGGGGATTATACAAATTTATCAGACATATCTTACCTTTTTATACTTAGTCAATAATTTTTTAGCTATATAATTAATTAAGGTATAGAATGCCATACTTTTCTTTAAAATGTAAACAAATTATCTTAAAGCAATAAAATAGCTTGCTTTGAATTGAATTTTGACACTTTACACACATAAACCAATTTCTAAGAATTAAAAACATGTTCACATTCAAATTACTCAATTAACATTATGTTGAATATGAATATGGCTTTATGACAATGAAAAGATCATCAATGGTCTACCCAGGGCTGTTGACTGGATTCACTGTAGGAAAAGGTAGCACTGCTATATAGCATTTTCAAGGCTGTAATCTTTACAAAAGTAGACATCTTTTCCTCACAAAAATGGCTGATGGGCTAAAACCACAAAACATTTGGTTAGCAGCCAAGCACTCGATCAGTCTGCCACCAGGGCTACAACTGAAAAACTAAGAAGCAGAAAATGGTATTACACATTTAGGTAAAGCCAATTTGTCAGAGAAAAACTAGTTTGTAGGGCAAATTCAATAAAACTAGAAATACAACTGCTATATAAATAGTACACATTCTTCAAGTTATCCCTATTTTACTATTTACTTATAGGTAAATATGTAAGGAAAGAAATGTTTCTCAAGTGTACTTCTTCAGATAAGTATTTATAACACTGAAAAGAAGGAAGGTTTTCTCCCTAGAGATTTAACAATGTATGCAGCCATTATCAATTTTGAGGAGCACAATTCTACTCTGAGAGACATGAGGTTGCCATGACTCAGAATTGAGTCCACTAGAGGTTTAAAAAAAACTTAAAAAAAAAATTTTGGCATCTAGCGATTTTGCAAAACAAACATGGACTCCCCTGGAATATGCAGGGGAGTTACCTACTATAAAGACTTAGTTGTCCCCTAAAATATTTCTTTTAATAAAATAAAGGGTTTAAAAGGATATTGTCGATTTCTTTTCTTGAGAGGCATTGTGTTAGTTATATATGTATATATATATGCAAATATATGTATGCATATATAAAATGTCTATACAAAGCAATAACTAAAAATTAAAAAAAATTATTCTAGATTCCTATCCTCAAACTTAAATAGTATTTTGAGTGGCTTAAAAATAAACAGGAGGAAAAGTAAGCTTGAAATGAACAAGGGTTTTTAGTGACAAACAAGTTTATCACAAACAAACAAACAAATAAAAAAAGACCTAGGTATCCCCAAACGTCCATTGTTTCAAGGCCGAGAAGCTCTGTTCTAGTTCTATTTTTATTGTAACTTTAATGTACTTCACATACAGTTGATTATTCCACCATGTGGCATAATTCAGCAAAAGGAAAGAAATATCTGAAAACATCCATTTATAATTGGAATATGGGATGGTCAAAGTATAAAACCTCAAAGCTGTCAGAAATAAAATAGAACATATAAAGATCATCACCTTAGACATTATGAGCTGAAATGAACTGGTAATAGCCATGTTGGGGTCTATTATTCCAGAAGCTACAAATTGAAAAGGAATGATAGAAGATCCATCATTAAAAAGAAAATTTCAAGATCTAGCCAAAAGTACAATGCTGTCAGTGATAGGACAATACCCATACACATATAAGGAATAATACTATTATTCAACTAACTAGTCACTAACAACTAATGTCAAAGGTGAAGAAATTAAAGATTTTTGCCAGCTTCTACAATCTAAAGTTGATCAAGCATGCAACCAAATGCACTGATAATCCCTGGTGATTTGAATATTAAAGTTGGAAATAACAAATAAGGATCTGCAACTGGAACATGTGGCCATGATGACAGAAATTAGATCACATGATATAATTTTGTAAGAACAACAACTTATCTATTGTAAACCCCCCTTTTCAACAAATTAAATGGTTAACATTCATGTGTACCTAGCCAGATGGAATACATAGGAATCAGATAGACTATATCTGTGGTGAGTCAGAACCAGTCCATAGCCTGGCTGCAGGACACACCAATAAGGTTGGAGCAGACTACCAAATTGAAGTTGATGAAAACATTTTTTTTAATTCATGAGAAAAAATACAACGTTGAGTATATTCCACATGAATTTAGAGATCAATTGGAGGATAAATTTGCTGCATTGAATACTAAGGACAGAAAATACAAGGACTTATGAGTTGAAATCTAAGTTATGGGTGAACCTATAGTATTAAAGATCCAACTTGCACTGCTGTTGCTGTTAGGTGTTATCTAGACAGTTCTGACTCATCGTTCCCTTGTTACAACAGGACAAAACACAGCCCTGTCTTATGCCACCCTCACAATTGTTGTGATGTGTGAGCCATTGATGCAGCCACTGTGTCAATTCATCTTGCTGAAGAGCTTACTCATTTTTGCTGCCCTGCTATTTACCAAGCACGATGCCCTTGTTGCAACTGATGACATTGACAAGAAACAAGACTCCAGCAATTGACAGAATCCCAATGAAAATGTTTCATCACACAGGTACAGCACTGGAGGTGTTTACACCCCTGTACCAAAGTATTCAGACAATGGCTACCTAGTCAACCAACTACAGGAGATCCCCATTTGTTTAATCCTAGAGAATGAAATTAAACAACAACAATCTATTGTTATTTTTAGCTTCTTTGTAGTGAGTTCCTATTCCTAACTGTTCTATGTACAGCAGAACAAAGTGATCCCCAGCCCTGTACCATCTTCACAGTTTTTCCTGTGGCTGATCCCACTGTGTCGACACATTTGTTGAGAATCTGCCTCTTTTCCTTTGCCCCTCTACTATAAAAAGCATGATGTCTTTCTCCATAGATGGATCTCTCCTGATTACGTGTCCAAAGTATGTGAGACAAAGTCTCACCATCCTTTCCACGAAGGAGCAATCTGGCTATCCTTCTTCAAAAGAAGATTGGTTTGTTCTTTTCACAACCGATGGTTCTTTCAACATTCTTTTCCTGAGTCACAATTCAAGCATTTAAATTCTCTTGGGGTCTTATTCAATATGCAACTTTCACATGCAGACAAGGCAATTGAAAATACCATGGATTGGATTAGGTGTATCTTAATCCTCACAATAACATCCTTGCTTCTCAACACTTTAAGGACGTCTTGTGCAGAAGGTTTAACCAATGTGATGCAGCATTTGATCCCTTGACTGCTGCTTCTAAGAGCATTGGTTGTGGACCTGAGCAAGACAAAATCCTTGACAATTTCAGACTTTTCTTGGTTTTTCAGAATCTTTCTTATAGATCCAGTTGCAAGGGTTTTGGTTGTATTTACATTGAGTTGTTATCCATTTTGAAGGCTGCAAGCCTTGATCTTCAAAAACAAGTGCTTGAAGTCCTCCTCACCTGTAGTAAGAAAGGTATTGTTATCTGCATATTGCAGGTTGTTAATAAGCCTTTCTCCAAAAATGACAAAGTATTCTTCTTCGTATAATCCAGCTTTTTAATTTATGGACAACATATATATTGAACAAGTCGGGTGAGAGGATAAAATCTTTAATTTCCTAATTTTAAACCAGGGAGCTTTCCTGAATATATTTAATTGAAAAAACTAAAAGAAAAAAAATTCAAGTCTTGAATTTCAATAATAAAAGATTCTATAGGCAAAATATTGAATGGAGCATCAAAAGAAGATGGAAAGAATACACAGAATCACTGTGAACTAGTCAACATGCAAATATTCCAATAGGTTGCATGAGATCATGAACCAATGGTGATGGAGGAAGAAGTCCAAGCTGCATTGAAAGCATTAACCAAAAACAAGGCTCCAGGAATTGATGGAATATCAATTAAAATTTTCAATAAGTTGATGAAATACTGAAAGCTCTGACTCATCTATGCCAATACATTTGGAAGACAGCTACTTGGTCAACCGACTGAAAAAGAGTCACATTTGTCCACATTCCAAAGAAACACAACCCAACAGAATGCTCAAGTTTTTGAGCAATATAATTGGTATAATATGCAAGTAAAATTTTCCTGAAGAGCATCCAATAACTGTTGTAGCAGTACATTGTCAGGAAGCTGCCAGTGGTTCAGACTGGATTCAGAAGAGGACATGAACAAAAGATATCATTGCTTAGGTCAGCTGGATCTTGGCTGAATATAGAGAATACAAGAAAGATAATTATTTGTGTTTTATTCACTATGCCAAGTCATTCAACTATGTTGATCATAACAAACTGTAGTTAGCTTTGAGAAGAATGGGAATTCCATAACACTTCATTGTCCTCATGTGGAAATTATATCAAGCAGTGGTACAAAAGATTATGGAAGATCCTTAATGATGAAATTCATATTATATTCAAGTAAAAATATTCTGAATATAAATAAAAATTGCTACAGCTGTAAATTGACAGGGAATTCAGTACATTGACATCAGGATTCAGGAGAGGCAATGGGTGAGAAATAGCAAGATGAATCTTGGCTGAAAGAGCAGAGAATTCCAGAACGATAATTACTTGCATTTCATTGACTATGCAAAGGCATTCAACTATGTGAATCAAACAACATTATTATTAACATATTGAAAAACCAGTACTCCAGAATTCTTGATTCTACTCATCAGGATTTTCACATAGAAAAAAAGGCAGTATTTAGAACAAAGCCAGTGGATACTTCGTATTTAAAATCAAGAAATGCATGTGTCAGAGTTGAATCCTTTAGTCGTATTTATTCAGTCTATATGCTGAGATAATAATCTAAGGCATTAAAGCATATGAACCAGAGCACAGCATCTGGGTTAAAGGAAGGTTCATTAGCAAACTGTGGTATACAGATGACACAACTATGTTTGCTTAAAGCTGAGGGGACTGAAAACATTTACTGATGAAGG
The DNA here is from genome assembly GCF_000313985.2 of Echinops telfairi. NCBI lineage: Eukaryota > Metazoa > Chordata > Mammalia > Afrosoricida > Tenrecidae > Echinops > Echinops telfairi. Next base: position 1,182,944 of record NW_022109325.1, read on the forward strand.
TCAAAAACCTTCAGTATGGATTATAACTCAACACAAATAAGACAAAAATCTTATCATCTGGACCAATAATCCGCATGAAGATAAAAGGAAAAAAATTAAATTATCAGGGATTTCATTTAATTAAATCCAAAATCAATGTCCATAGAAGCATCACTGAGCAAATCAATCCACATGTTCCATTGAGCAAATCTGCAAAATGTTCAAAAAGTAAAGTTACTTTAGGATTATGGTGTACCTGACATCTTCCATGGTAGGTTCAATCACCTCATATGCATTCACACTGGAGAGTGAATTGGGGAGACTGAAAAAGAGTTTATACCTTTGAACTATGATGTTAGTGAAGAATATTAGCTATACCATGAACTCCCAGGAGAATGAACAAATATGTGCTGGAAGAAGTACAGAAAAAAATCTTATTCAGAAAGTTGGTGAGGCTTGTCTTATAATTCAAGCATGTCATCAGGAGGGACAAGTCCCTGGAGAAAGACATCATATTTGGTAAGGTTTTAGTCGGAGAAAAAGAGAAAGACCCTCAGTGATAAGTACTTACACAGTGGATACACATTTGGCTCAATATAAGAATGATTGGACGGTGCAGGACTGGGTACTGCATTGTTTTATTGTTGTGGTACTTACATAATTTCATGTCAACTTGAAGATATGTAAAAGTGTAGGGGCGGGATCTAGCCTATCAATCAGGTCGCAGGTGACTCCTTGTGTGTATGGCCTCCTCATAAGGAAGGCCCTAAGAACCTCCCTACTCTCTGTGCCTTCACCTTCCTGCTGGCCAACATTGGTTTCTGCCAGAGCCCTGGATAAGTTTTCACTGCTGTTGGATCCATGGGGCTATACATTCACCAGCCTGTGATCTTCCTTCATTCTCCATCATTGCATGTGGCTGCATGAGTCTGAAAAGGGACTCATGGATTTGAGTTGGACTGGGCTAGGATGATTTCCTGATATACAATTATTTCTTGATATAAAGCTCTTTCTTACATATATATGATTGTCACTAGTTTGATTTTTGCAGTTAACCCAGTCTAACACAATTGTACATTGCTGTTAGGTGTCATCCAGTAATTTCCTACCCATAGCAACCCACTGTGCAACAGAAGGAAACGCTGCCCTGTACTGCACCATCCTCACAATTGTCCCTATACCTGAGTCCATTATTGCAGCCACTGTGTCAATTCTTCTCACTGGGGCCTTCCTTACTTTTCCCCTGCCCTCCACTGTTCCAAGAATTATGTTCTTCTCCAGGGACTGGTCTCTCCTAACAACAAATCTAACATATATTAGATGAGGCCTTGCCATCCTTGCCCCTAAGGAGCACTCTGGCTCTACATCTTCCAAGATAGATAAGTTTGTCCTTTTAACAGCCCGTGGTATTTTCAATATGCTTTTCCAGCATCATAGTACAAATGTATTGACTGTTTTTTGGGGTCTATTTTCTTCAGTGTCCAACTTTCACATGCATATGAGCCAATTGAAATCCCATGTCTTAGGTCAGGTGCACCTTCATCCTTAAAGCAACATCTTTTCAATACTCTGAAGAGGTCTTGTGCTGAAGATTTACCTAATGCAATGTATCTTTTTATCTCTTGACTGCTGCTTCCATGTGAACTGATTGTAGAGCCAAGCAAGACAAAATCCTTGAAAATCTTCAACTTTTCTGTTTATCATGATGTTACCGATTGGTCTGGTTGTGAAGATGTCAGTCTTTTTAAACTTTGAGGCACAATTCATAATCTAAGGAAGACTACAATCCTTGATTTCACCAGAAAATGCTTTAAGTCCTCCTCACCTTCAGGTAGCAAGGTTATGTTATCTATATATCATAGATTATTAACAATGCTCCCTCCAATCTTGGTGCCCCATGCTTCCTCTTAATAGCCAGCTTGCTTGATGATTTTGCCAACATACAGATTAAATAAGTATGGTGGGAGGGCTATAGAGTCGAGATGGCAACCTAATGTTGGTCATGTCTGAGCTGGCTTGACTTTGGGTGTCTTTGAGCTTTTCTGCAGAACAATCTATGATCCGTATCAGAAGAGACTGGGCCCTACTTAGGGTGGGACAGACTATAGGGTCTGATTGTTTTTGATGGCAGATAACCTTTAGGCAGATAGCCTTCAAACAGTTGACCTTGAAGTATATATAGTAGTAGCCAAGTGCTTGCAAATAACACCTTAAATGATGCACTATTATGGGAGACATTGAAGGGAATAAGTTTTACTTAGGAGGATGTGAGTGAGACTCATCTCCAACCCACAAAAGTGAAGGTTCCCTCAACTGGACCCCTGTCCTCCCAGATTCCTTAATGCATAAATGTTGAGAGTTTGGCCACATACACTCTCTTCCTGGTTCTGTTTCACACACCTCTCCCCTGGCTTGATTTTCCCAGAAAGGTTCCCCTTCCCTTCCTGTCCCAGCCTTGTCTTGATGTTGTATAGCCTCAATTAGATGATATCCTCTCACACAAGTTCTTTTTGATCCATGTACAAATTCCACATGAACACAATGAAGTGTTTTTGAATACCCATTCTTCTCAAAGTTATCCATAGTTGGTCATGATACACATAGTCATGATCCTTATTACGATCCTTGGTATAGTCAATAAAATACGAGTAAACATCATTCTGGTATTCTCTTTTTGATCTAAGATACATTGAACATCAGCAATGATATAATCTGGTCTGAACCTCTGGCTGTCAATGTACTGCTGAAACCATTGTTGGATGATCTTCAACAAAATTTTACTTGCATGTGATACCAATAATATTTTTTTGTAGTTTGAGCATTCTATTGGGTCATCTTTTGTGGAAATGAGTTTAAATGTGGATCTCTCCTTGTCAGTTGGCCAAGTAACTGTCTTCCAAATTTCCTGGCATAGAAAAGTGAGTGCTTCAAGTGTTTCATCAATTTATTGAAACATTTCAATTGGTGTTCTATCAATTTCTCGAACCTTGTTTCTGACTAATGCTTTCAGTGCAGCTTGGACTTTTTCCTTCAGCACCATTGGTTCTTAGTGATATGCTACTTCCTGAAAAGGTGGAATAGCTACTAGTTCTTTTTAGTACAGTGACTCTATATATTCTTTCCATCTTCCATTGATGCTCCCGGGATCATTCAATATTTTGCTCATAGAATCTTTGAAGATTGCATTTTGAGGCTTATATTTTTTTTAGTTCTTTCAATTTAAGCTATACTGAGTGTGTTTTCCATTTAGATTTTCTAACTCTGTTGTACATTGGATTTTTTTGTTTTGTTATTGATTTTGTTGTTGTTGCTGCACGTTACTCAGAATGACTTGCTCGCACCTAACAAGAACAAGAACAGAAAGAACAACAACAAAACATTCTTAGCCAGATGATGTATTTCACTTATCATAATTCTCCAATAGAAAACAAAGAGCTTGAATGTTTATGATAGGAAGAACCTTGTTTATGAATATCAAAAGTTAACTTAAATTTTTTCTATCCTTCTATACATTTGGCACATTTGATTCACTTATTTCAGAAGGTGTACAAACAATTTATATGTTAAGATAATTAGACAGTAAATGTATAGGAGGGAGTAAACAACACTTTGAAAATAATACTCTATCTTCCTCTAATCATGCATATTATTAAGAAAAATATTAATTCTTAATATGTATGCAACTTATTTTAAAATTTAAATTTTAAAATTGGAGTTTGCTGAAGCTTATATTAGTCTTTCTCTTTCTGCTAAAGCTGAGACAATGAGCCAGTTTCCAAGGTGAGTCAAGAAGCACATTTGAAATTACAGGAAGATAAAAATAGATTTTAAATGCATGTTTCTCAAAAAAGGAAATAGAGGAAAGAACAAAGAAGTAAATTTATATATTCGGTATAAATATATATATATGTAAATATAGAAAGATTGTTGTATTTGTGTATATGTATATATGTTGTGTGTGTTCCTTGTTATAGATATGTGTGTGTGTGTGTGTGTGTATACACACACACACAAGAAGGAAGCAGATGGACTTTAGGCCCCTACTTTAATTTTACCTCAGTACAAGAATGATTTGTTCTAATAATGTGGCAATGTATAATACTCACCTTCCCAAAATCATTGCTGAAGACAAAATGGGTACATAAGAAAGTGAAGTGAAGAAAGCTGATGGTGCACGGCTATTAAAAGATATAATGTCTGGGGTCTTAAAGGCTTGAAGTTAACCAAGCATGCATCTAGCAGGGAAGCAACAAAGACAACATGGAGAAAGCTCAGGAAAAGGGGAGACCCAAAGACCACCTGTAAGATAATGGGAAAGTCCCTCACAGAAGGGACACATGGAAGGGATTATATATCCAGGGTGCAGTGTAGCACTGTTGAAACACATAACTATCCTCTAGTCCTTTAATATTTCCTCCCTCTATTTTTATGGTCTTAGTTTTACCTCTTTAATTCTGTTAGACCTGCATATGTTTATGTATATAATTAAGATTGTCTGATGCATGAAATCCAAGATAGATAAAACCTTCAGGAATTGTAACAGCAGTAATGATTCCCTGAATGTACAGAAAGAGAGGAGGGTGGAAGGGGGAGAAAGGGGAACTAATAGTAATAATGACTATATAACCCCACTCAAGGGGAACAAATAACATAATGGCAGGTGAGCAAAAACACTGGATAGTGTAAGATACAGCAAGGGGTAAAAGGGAATGACAATGATAAATTATTATCATAAATTAAATCATAAATTATTTAATGTAACAAGGGCTTGGGTTGGGGAGTGTGGGGGAGAGTGGGGATAAGGGGGAGCTGATACCAAAGAGCACAAGAAGAAAGAAAATGTTTTGAAGATGATGATAGCAACAACTGAACAATCATGCTTGATCTAATTGAACTACAGATTGTTATAATAGCTGTAGAGCTCCCAATGGGGAACATTGTTTCTCAATACTTTTGAAGAACTAAAATATTTCACTTTTGTTAGTTATTTTTAAGGTCCAAGTTTATGAATCATTGGTGATATATACATAGCCTTCTATGAATTTCTACATATGAAAGAGTCATTTTCAGTACTATTGGTCATCTATGCTTAATACAATTATTAGTTTTCTAGCATAAAACAAACCCAATTATTCATTCTGCTTAATTAATAGTAATATAGGATTTATGTGAAAATTTCTAAGGAATAAATCACATCCTTATATAATTCAAATATCTAAGCTATGACATATCAACTTTGTAAATATGTCAGAGTTTAAGCAAAAACACTAAGAGAACTAGTTCCAATTTTGGGAGAAAAATAACAACCTATATGATGAAAATAATTGACCAGCTTATTCTTTTAATGAGATCAAGCTTTACAAAATAGCAATACAGACATTATTTAGAGATATGGACTAATCAGTAGAATAATTATAATTATACTTTTTAATATTTTAATATGCTTATAATTATAATTATAAGAATAAATCAGTAGAATAAATGATAAAGTATTCTTTATAAAAGAATACTTTTATAAAGAATGTAGCTTGAAATCCTCAGGACAAGCAAGCCAAAAATTTTAGTATGTTTTCTATGCTAAGAAGTCCCTGGGTAGTGTAAATGTGTAATGCTCTCTGGTACTAAGTCAAAGCTTGAGGCTTCCAGTTCAGCAAGAAGTGCCTGAAATAAAGGCTTAATGGTCTACTTCCAGAAAAGTAGACATTAAAAATCTTGCATAGCATAGCTCTACTCTACCACATAATGGAAGTCTTTTGGAATAAAATGAAGGGGAAAAAAACGAATTAAAATGTATTCTAATACATTAGTGGAATTCGTGTGTCCTGAAGTAATTCTGGTGCTAAAGTTGGTGGGATGAGTTCAGGTTCTTCAGATTAATGTAGTTATACAGATCCACACCAGATGGCATCATGCACTTGAAGTGGGATTGAAATTTCCCACTAAACACATGGCAGAATAGATACTTAGGCACTATCCGCACCACATTTCAAATAAGGGTTAACTACAATGCCTGTTGAAATATACTCCTCAAAATTATGTTCCAGTCACTTACTAACTCCTTATTAGCAGGGGTAAATCCTAAAGATGTATATGATATCTACAAATTCAGTATTAAAAGCAAGGTAGAAAAAGCTAAGTGGGCCCCCTTCCCCTCCCCCCAATTTAAACAATAGAGGCTATAGCTTTTAGTCTCTTATTTTTCAATTTCTTATATATAGTCTATGAATATTTATACCATTGAAGTATTTAATTGCTTTCAATATATACACATTTTATATGAATACACATAAGAGATTTAATATTTAAATACACCATCTAAAACCCAAAGAAGACATTTAGTAAGACAACAAACCACACAGTAAATGCTAGCAATCATTAACTTTTGCTGTTGTTGCTAGGTGCCATGTGGTCGGTTCAGACCCATAGTGGCCCTATGCACAACAGAAGGAAACACGAGCCAGCCCCTCACCAACATCACAATCATTCCTATTCTTGAGCCCACGGCTACAGCCAGAGTGTCAATCCATCTCATTCCTAACTTTCCTCTTTTTTTCTGACCCTCTACTTTACCAAGCATGATAACCTTTAGAGACATGCAAATCAAAATGAAATGAGACATCATCCCACCTCAGAATTGAGAAAACTTAATAAAAGAATAGAAAACAATAAATGGCGGCAAAGGGGTGGAAAGGTTCGTACCTTGATACAATGCTTGTGGGGTTATTGAATGGAGCAGCGACTGTGAAAACTGGTATGGCCCTTCCATAAAAAGTTGTATTTAAAAATATCAGAAGATCCAGCAGTTCCACCATTTAATATATCTCTTAAACAAAGAAGCACCATGGCACTAATGTTATGGCCAGTGGTGACTTGGAGCTGCCTGACACCAAATATGTCAATGACTTTGATGCGGGTATGTAGTAGACAAACAAGGTTTACTGCTTATTGGTGTATAAGAGATAGCGGGAATGGAATATCCAATAAAAATTGCTTCTCCAAGTGGGGAGGAGAAAGGAATTTTATAGGAATCTTGGGTCAGTGGATGGGGGTTTGAGGAATTTCAGGAGCTCCTTTTTAGTTCTGCTCGTTCCTGGCTGTGCTTCTGACTGGTTCTGCTTGTCTCTGGTTCTGCTGAATGCCCTAGACAGATTGTCGCTAGCACAGATACTCGTGTCTGTTTCATAGACAGCTCTCTATTACAGAAAATGTACTGTTTTGTTTTGTTTTTAAATGGAACAGGTGTCACAAGAGACATATGACTATTTTTTCATCATTCTAGCAATAGTCCTCAAAGGTGGGGTTTGCTACTAATTTATCTAAAGCAGGGATGACAGTTAGCATTAGAGTCACTTCGTCTTCGCACCAGCTTCAGTTCTCCATTTTTCTTGTGTGTTTCCCATTTGGAGGTGCTGTCAAAGCTGGCAGAAGCCTGTGACTTCTGTTGGACATGACAGCTCTTATCAACCAGCAGAGAATGATAGCACAAGTTAGCAATAAAATGCTAGCTTTTTGAACACTTACAGTTAAATTTTTTTGTAACTATTTTATCTAGACAGGGCACACAGATGTAAATCAGCATTACTGCCACTAAAAGTGTGAGAATGAGAGTTGGCCGCTCGCTCAAAGTAGGAACAATACTGTCAAGTTAAATTTATTTGTGATTTTGCAAAGTTCGTGGTAACTCCAAGTAGGTCCTAGGGTGGATGGTTTTTAGCTTTAGTTTTACTTCTCCAGGAGTATTATTCTGCTTTTCAGCACTCTGCCTGAGGCCAAAATTCTCACATTTCTGGTCAATGAACAAAAAGAAGTGAAGTAGTTGAATCTAGTGGAGACTCACAAATGTATTTAGGGTTTCCACTAGAAATTGCAGCTTTCCCCAAACTTTTCTTTAAGCAAAGACTTACTAAAAATCTTCTGATTAAACTTACATTACTGTATTTTCTTCTATGTAGTGTGGCCAACACTTGTCTTAGCTTGTTTTAAGAGAAGCCTTTAAACCTCATATACTATGTTATTGATAGCTGGTACCTATACATTCTGGTTATATATTGATGCATCCACATACAAATTAATGATACTTAAGTGATAGACTACATTAGAAAACAAAATGGGTTAGGCATAAAGTAACTATTTTAATAACACTCATTCAGTAACATAAAAATAGTTTACAAAATTCATGGCATCTAACACAAAAGCAAGGAATATGAGAAAGAGTAGTAGTTATATGATAAACTCAAGTTGTCAATGTCAGATAACCTTAAAAGCAATAGAGATTTGTACAAAGCCTATTGATTTTAAAATCCAGGACCTTGACAAAGCTGTCTTCTGTTTCTGCTGTGAAGGGCATTTTGGTGTCAAGTCTAAAGGAGAGTTTCAGTCTCTTTGATCTCTGACAAGCGTGTTTAAAATTAAACTCAGCAAAGTTTGGTTTATGCTAGTGGAATTCTAATGGAGTATTTCCTATATTTTTCTAATACATAGTATTTACAAAGAAACCAGGCAGGATTGGGAATTAAGCTTCTTTTACTTATGAATGAATGCTATAAGAGTTTGCAAAGGCAAAAACAAAATTCAAGTAGTCTAAGTCATGATGCCTGGATTACTAAAAGCAGAAGAAAAAAAGAAATCAATCAAAATGCATAATTGACAAAATAATTCAAGGTGGACCTAATATTTGGAGGTCTGTACAAAATATTTTGTGATTCTTGTTAACTTGAGTACTTAAACCAGAAAATACATAGTGTCTAAGGAAGCAGAAGATAGCTGTACCAAGAGCAGTTACTATTGGTTGGCAGACAAATAAGGTCTTGCTACATCAACTCCCCATATGCTGTATTAAGATATGTATTATTCCAGCAATCATGTGATGGTCATTGTGTTATATTTTGCTATGCTTGTTTATATTAGGGTGTATCTTAGAGGTGCATCACCATTGGGGGCCACCCCTTTGAAGCTGTCTTATTTGTTTCTCTGTTTTTCGATAAATGAATCCCAGGGATGTTGAGCCAAAGAAAGCAAATATAACAAGGGGTGGGAGAGATAAGAGGGAGATGATATCAAGAAGTCCAGGAAGGAAAAGTATGTTTGGAGACTGGTTATGGAAACAATTTTACATGTCTGTCCGACATGATTGAACTATGGGATGATATATGTATTAACTCCCAAGTTACAGCAAATTAAAAAACAAACAAACCAAAAACAGAACCCCACAAAGAACCAGGAATGGATTTTGAGCTTGCACTAATCCTAGATCCAACTTAAGAACAATTGGTCCTTACATCATGGCCCTGCTAGATACTAGCCCTCAGGAAGGAAGGGAACACGGAGGATATGGGTGCTATAGCAAATTGTGGAGAAAAATTTAGGTGGTGCTCAGCTATCAGATAAAGTAGCATCTGGGGTCTTAAAGGCTGTCTCCAACCACTTGATATCTAAATCAGATATCAAGTAAGTCTACATGGAAGAAACCCACCTTCAACAGTCACTGAAGGACTGGAATCCATATAGTCTGATGTCAAAGGAAGGATCAGCAGTAAAGCCTCAATTGTGAGAATCCGGTGGCAGAAATCATTGGATGACAGTGGGAGCCCAAGATTCATTTTTGGAACTACATAGGAAATCAACCTCTGGAGAAGCTTCCCTATCTAAAATTGAGGGATGGGAGGAAAGTCGTCACTAAACAGAGTGCTTGGAAGAGAGGAGTATAGATGATCAAAGACATAAATGCGACCTGAACAGTTAAAACTTTGTCAATAGATTTCCCCCCTATGATGCAGGCTAGACCTGATCTGGTTTCCAAATGTTTCTGTATTTTTGGTTTATATAGTTTTTTTAAGTTTTTGTTTGTTTAGAGTAGAGTGTTTTCAGATGTGTTATGTCAATTGAAGTCACCCTCTTGAAGATGAGTTAATAAAGCATGCAAAATGGAGTAACCATAAATAATAAAAAGACTGACAAGAGCCACCAAGAATAAAGAAATAAACAACAAAATAGAAACTGGCCAGAATCCAAGACTATCAGACTAAACACTTGAGGTTTCAACCCTTATTGGACTGACCACCCATGTCCATACCTATGGCTACACTCCCCAAAAGTGTATACAGATTCAGCTAAGAACCCGGAGGGGAGAGTCTGACCACCACAATGGAACAGACCTCTCACTCCTTCCCTTGCTCCTGCTGTTAAATCTTGCCTATTTTCTTGACTTGCTATTGGTATGTGTGAATGCCTGCTGAAATAAAGATTTAAAAAGGCACTTAGAAGTAATGGTTTGTGTGTGCTATTCTAACTTCTATGAAGGTGAAAGGTAAAATTGTAATCACATTAGACTAATTGAAATTACTAAGAAAATCAAGACCTTAAAGGTCTCTACCATGGGGCATTTGTTTACACATTGTCAGCATTACCACAGCTTCATTCTGTGAAATTTCAGGTTGCATATGAATATGAAATAAAACTATTAATCTATTTGTAGTTTAAAACACAAACCTCTTCCTTTAAGGCCTTAGTAAATTTTCCAGTTATTCTGCATCGTAAACCACAGCTTAAACTTCATTCACTTCTCTAGCGATAGTTTTCTAATTTCAAGTTTACTAATGAAATCATTTAATTGGAAAGTTAAACCATTTAAACCCGCTATTTAGACCATTTCAGAGAGAGGAGTAAATTGGTTTTGTATATTTAGAGAATAGATACGAGACACAATACTCTCACACAAAATGAATAGTAAATTTTAGTCTATTGAGTGGCATATTTGAACTCTTGATTATTTGGATCAGTTGTAATTTATTAAGCTCATCACTGTCTATAAAGATTTCTAAGTATTTTAAACTTATTGTGGTGGACCCTAAGCTCAAAATAATACCTTGCTTTATAAGTAAAATATAGTCCATCTATTTGTTGAAAAATTTTAATCAGGCATAGTAGCGCATGTGCAAAGTAATAAATTATCTTTATATAACAAAATGTAATATAACAATGATTAATTTATAATCATATATTTTAAATGACAAATCTGATGGAAATTAATAGCACTAGTGAAAAAATAAATGAAGTGAATTTAAAAACAGAAGAAATGATAGAGGACAATGTTTTTATTCAGAATGATCAACTTTATTTTTAAAGACCTTCAGGTTTAACACACAGTACTTCACACATTAAAATGTAGTACTTCACACATTAAGCTTAAATTTTTAAACATTTGAATTAAACATGTTAGGTGAGAATGATTCTTATAGTTAAACTCAATTACTTTTATTCTGCTAGATTCCCACGAAGTAAAGTTAGAACTATGTTAATAATCAAGGTAATTGAAATCACGAACTTCTTTGGCAAACTTTTTTCTAACTATTCTGTTCATAAATAAGAAAAATCTCTTATAACTTTTTACACTTTGTACAAAATTTCAAATAATCATATAATCTGAGAAACGGAGAAACACCTAATTTTTTAACCAAAAATTTAAGGGTAAAAGTTTTAATTTTCCAAAATTCAAAGTGGCTTGGGAAGTCAATCTATATTTGTCCTGGGTACAGGTCACCCAATGAAGGAATGCATTTTGTAAACTACTAATCAAATAAGATTATGTTACTTTAACAGTTAGAAACAAAAAGTCTTGTTGTATGCCATTTAACATTCAAGCTCTCTAAAAAATATCCCTAAAGTTAAACTCTTAAGCTTTAGCCAAATGTTTAAAATTTTTACTATATTACACAGATGTCCTTACTAATAAATATTTTAAATGTTCCATATGTTTTATGATAAAACTTTTGTGGTATAACTATAAATGGAAGAAAAATATTCACTCCTACCAGTAGACTTGAGTAAGCACATTTTTTTTCTAAAAAGCAAAAGCATAAGGACTTCAATTTATAACATATACTTATTAATACAATTTAATACCAGTCAATTACTTAGATTTAAAATTAGTTATATACTACAACACATTGGTACTGTTGAAATAAACCTTAATCATTTGAAGTTTTAACTTCAAATATATTTTAACTTCAAAAATATTTATGCTTAACTGAAAACTCACTATCATTAAGTAGATTCCAACTCACAGTGGCCTTTCAGGACTGAGTATTCCTCAGGGTTTTCAAATGGCAATTCTTCATGGGAGTGGATTAGCTGTTTGTTTTGTAAGTGGATAGTGAGTTTCAACAGCAATTTTTTAAGCCAGAAGCTCTACTTTCAATCAGGATTCCTACAAAAAGGTTTCCAGTTCTACAAGAAATCAGGGCCCTGGTGGTGTAGTGTTACACGTTGGGTTGCTAACTGCACATCGGCAATTCAAAACCACCAGTGGCTCCTTGGGAGAAAGGCAAGGCTTTCTACTCCCATAAACAGGTACAGTCTCAGAAACTGATGGGGACAGTTCTACCCTAACTAGAGGGCCTCTATGATGGCAGTGAGAGATAAGAAATCGGGAACCTTGGTGGTACAGATGGTTAAATGCTGGCTTGCAAAATGCAGGGTTGACAGTTCAGAACACCAGCAGCTCCAGGGGAAAATGATGAGGCTTCCTACACAGGTGAAGATTTACAGCTTCCAAAACCCACAAGCAGAGTGCACCCTGCTATAGTGGTCACTATGATTTGGAATCTACTTTGGATACTATATTTGGATGCATATATAGTTTTAATTGTGGAATTCCGATTTTGACCTTCATTTATGGGGGGTAACAATTAGAGACAAAACCAAGTCATTTGCATATGTTTAAGC
>NW_022109325.1:1197178-1199447 GCF_000313985.2 Echinops telfairi
CAATTGTTATTTCTTTGAGTTGGAGGGGCATACTACTCTCCAGTAACTTTGGGATCCTCATGCCTCTGAATAAACAACCAAAAAAAGAGTTAATGTACTAGTGTATGTTGCAAGATACTGAAAATATAATTGTTTCCTAATTGGAATATTTTTATAATTCCAAGTGATCAAGTGTATAGATGGTTAGAGTAGATCCATAGGTAAACAATAATTGTGAATACCATTATTTATTAAATCGCCAAGGAGTAGTAGAAAATCCATGTATAAATAGTTTAATATTTATTAAACAGGAAGTGAAATTGCATTTAATCAGTAATTTATATATTCCTAAAGTGTTAAATATGATAGCTGCACACCTATTCATTGCATTTCCACAGTTCAGAAATTGTATTGAATTTTCAAACTTCACTAGATTTTAAAATAATGTATCACTTTTTTCTGTAGAGAAATTTGATATGCACTTATGTCAATTATGTCCAAAACCTGCATATATGATATTTCCTGTATCCTTAATTTTGAGTTTTGTATATAAAATCCCAAACATGCATTGATTCTAGTGAAGCTTGCAAATGAAAACAGTGCTGCATATTTCTTGATATAGTCAAATTCACACAAATTCAATCCAACTAAAATGTTATTCAAGCTTTCAAAATTGGTCCACACTTATGAGTTCTAATTAGACTTATTATAAACAAACAAACATAAAACCTCACAGCCAATTCTGAAGTTTAGTAACTGCAAAGGACAGAGTTTACTGCCCTTTTGAGTTACTGGGACCATAAATCTTTATAGGAGTAGAAAGTCTAGTTTTCTCTGACTGAGGGTCTGGTGACTGAACTGCTGACCTTACACTTTGCAGCCCAATGAATTTCTCATTTAGACTCTAGAAAAAATATATAATCTTCAAAAAAAACAATGAAGTTTTTATATCTATCCCAGTCTTAGTTCAAGGGAAAATGAGTAAATAATTTGCACTGTAAAGAAAGACAAGCATATTTTAGAAGGTTGAAATGGAATAAATATTGTATATGTCACATGATATTAATAATAATTAATCTAAAATTTCTTAACAATTTAGTGAAGACTAAGTACAGATGAACCTGAGAGTACAGAAACTGAAAACTACAGACATTAAGTGAATTTACACTTAATCCCCTACTTTCCCCCATGGACATTTTCAGGTACTCAAAGAAATATTGTTATCAGGGAAGAACAAATAAAGCTGCTTTTATATGGTAGACCTAGAACACAAGCATAAGAACTACTCTGGGCAATTGATTGAACCCAGACCTACTTAATATTCTACTACAGAACAAAAGCAACAGTCTGTCGCACTACAATAGCAAACCCTTCGCCATTAGGGCACATATGAAGACATGAAAAATAGTTTGTAAGGTAAAGAAAGGGGCTCTGGGAGCTACGGGCTCAGGAGGGGAGTAGTAGGCAAACAAGCAGCAGCAACTCTATGCTTGGAGGAAGGACAGGGAAAACATCTTTGAAAGCCCTATTGGTTGTGGAATATTGGCCAAAAATCTATCTCCTAGTACCACGGACAGAGCACATAGCTATGACTGGACTAGAGGTAGTACAAGAGAGAGAAAACTTCCCCAAGTAACTCTTGTCTACCACGAAGCCATAAAATCTTTCAACTACAGTAGAAAGACATATCCTGTCTATAAAGAATTGTTTGAGGCAAGCAACAAAGGGAAACGAAAAAATTGAATTTAAAGAATACATTGATATATACTTTCTTGGACATTAGTCTCATCCTAATCCAGCAGTGTAAGAATTCAGTACTATACAATTCCTTACTGTAAGAATTTAGTAAAACATGGAAGAGGGACACCAGCCTGTGTAATCCTTGAGGTATTGAGGTATTGACGGGATTGGGTAACAGGCATCAGAAGATCCAAAACAAACAAACAAAACATATTGTTGAGAACAAGGGGGGATTGGAGCAGAGAGCCAAAACCCACCTGTTGACAATGGGACATCCCCTCAAAGAAGTCACAAGGAAAGATGAGTCAACCAGGGTGCAGTATAGCACCGATGAAACACACAATATTCTTCTGGCTCCTTGAGGCTTCCTTATGACCCCAGTCCTGCCTTTCACTGCCGGCTAGACTGGAGCATGGGAACAGGTACAGATAAGAGCTCATGACACATGGAATCCAGGTCAGATAAACCCTTCAGGAACAGAAATGAGAATAGTGGTACCAGGTAGGTAGGGTGTAAGTGGGGACAGGAGGGGAGGACTGATCACAATGAT
>NW_022109325.1:1199693-1202867 GCF_000313985.2 Echinops telfairi
CAGTTAAACTTCTGAATACCTTGAGATAAGTTCTCAAGACCACTAAAATACTAGCAAAAGAAGAAAAGTGGCTATTTTCAGGGGTGGGGGAATTACCTGAGTACTGTCTGCTGTATAAAACAGATATAGTTTCACACAAATATTTGGAAGACATACACACAAATAACCACAACAAAAATAAACAGAGAAAGCACATGCGCACACACACACAGAGTCAAGAAACAAAGCTATCAACATAAATAGATATAGGTAGGATTCAAATGCTAGACTTTTCATCATGGATCTTTAAACTTCATTATTAATTTTAACAAACAAGATTCTAAGAAAAGAAAACATAGACAGTATTGACACGAGTCTTTAATGAACTTGAAGATAGGTCAATATAAATTAAACAAACGGAAACACAAACATCTAAACATACACACGAGAAAAGAAAAAGAAGCAGAATAGAGAATCCACTAAGTATAAACAAATGTTAAATGTTATCACATATGTTTAATTGGAAAATCAAGGCTAGATTACAAAGAGAAAGAAGTAGTGGAAGTATTTTGAAGAGAAACAACTAAGTATGCCCAGAAATTTAAAAAAGACAGCAGTCCAAAGGTCCAAGTTCAAGAAAGATTATGAAAGAAAATTAGAAAACAAAATAAAATAAACAAAAGCAAGACATGATATTCAGTCTGCCAGAAACAAAGGTAATAAGCTATTGAAGGTAATCAATAGTTGAGAAAAGACATATTGCTTAAAGGAGTAGAAAACACGAATGGGAGAGGTCGTTTTGTCAGCCAGGAAGCCCTGTAGGTATAGCAATTAAAGTGCTCAGCTGCCAAATGAAAAATGGGTGGTTCACTCTACCAGAAAACAAATGTGTCAGTCTGCTGCTGTAAAGATTAGTCTCGGACACTCTCTGAGGCCCATTGTTCACTGTCTTAAAGCAGAGTCACTGTAAATCAGCAAGGTGCGCTGGTGGCATAATTGGTTATGCAGTGGCCTGCTGAAATAAGGTCAGTAGTTCAAACTCACAAATCAATCTGTGGGAGAAAAGGAAGTGGTGTGCACTCTAAAGCTGTACAGCCTCAGAAGCTTAGAGATCAATTCTCCTCGGCCCTCCAGGTCGATATGAGTCAGAATCAACCCCGTGGCAGAGGGTTTGGTTTGGGATGTTAAAAAGAGAATAAATTCCATGGCAATGAGTTTACTTTGGAGTATTTTTTTTGGTCAAAAATATACAAATAGAAAGAAATGCACTGGCATCATCAACGTGCTGAAGGTAAAAGTTAAACCCCAAATTGTATAAACATACACCTTCTTTCTGGTAGTGATACCATCTTATAAAATAAATATAAATATGTAAGACAAAGGAAAACTGAGGTATCATTACTATCTGTGGTGTTCGTAGGTGCCCTCAAGCCAGTTCAACTCATAATAACCCTATGCCAATAATGACCACTGTTTGGTCCTGTTCCAGCCTGTTGCTGCAGTAACAAGGTTGCAGTAATCCATCTTGTCAAGGGTCTGCCTCTTTTGGGCTACCTCTCTTCTTTACCAAGTGAATATTCTTTACCAGGGGTTTATCTCTCCATACCACAGGTCCAAAGTACATGAAATGAAGTCATGCTATCCTTGCTTCTAGGAAGCATTCTGTCTGTATTTCTTCCATGACAGATTTGTTGGTTCTTTTAACAGTCCAGAGTACATTTAATATTCTTAACCAGCACAATTCACAATTCACATGCATGAATACTCACAAGTCACATACATGAATTCTTCTCTGGTCTTTCTTAATCAATGTCCAACTTTCACATACATTCGAGGCCACTGAAAATAACATGGCTTGAGTCAGACACACTTCAGACCTCACAGTAACATACTTGTTTTTCAACACTCTAAAGAGGTCTTGTGCAACAGATTTACCCAATGCAATGTGCCTTTTGATCTCTTGCTTGTTGGTTCTATGATTGTTGATTGTGGATCCAAGGAAGACAAAATCCTTTACTAATTCAATCTCTTCTCCATTTATCATATTACCTATCAGACAAGTTGTGAGGATTTTGGTCTTCGTTATGTTGCATTGTAATCCATACTGAAGGCTGCAACCCGTGATCTTCCTCAGCAAGTACTTCCAATCCTCCCCCCTTTCAACAAGCAGGGCTTTGTCCTCAGCGCATATCAGGTTGTTAATAAGCCTTCCTCCAATCCTGATGACACGTTCTTCTACATATAGTCCAGCTTCCCTGATTATGTGCTCAGCATATAGATTGAATAAGTGTGTTGGGAGGTCACAATTCTAATAGAGACCTTTCCTTATTTTAAGCCATATTATAGCCTCTTGTTCTGTTTCAAACAGCACCTTTTGGCCCAATATAAATTCTGCATGGGAATGATGAAATGTACTGGAATGTCCATCCTTCTCAAGGTTATCCTTTAGTTTTCTATGATTCACACAGTTGAATGCTTTTGCATAGTCAAAAGAGCACAAGTAACATCTTTCTGATATTCTCTGCTTTCAGCTAAGATCTATCTCACATCAGCAGTGATATCCCTTGTTCCTTTTCCTTTTCTGAATAATTACCTAAACTTCTGGCAACTAATACACTGTTGAAACTGTTATTGAACTATGTTCAGCAAAATATTACCTTTGCATGGTCTCAATGATGTTGTTGTGCATTCTGTTGGGCCACCTTTATTTGAAAAGGGTATAAATATGGATCTCTTACAGTCTGCTGACCAGGTAGCTGCTTTCAAATTTACTGGCATAGGTGAATAAGTGCTTCCAGTACTTGATTCGCTTGTTGAAATATTTCAATTGCTAGTCTATCAATTTCTGGATACCTGTTTTTGGCTAATATCTAATATCATTACCATTAGATATTTACAAAAGGAAGGGCTAAACAAAATTTTCAAGGAGAAAGAATAGTACTAGGAAGATACAAAGATATACATAAAAAGACTGAAGATGGCTGAAATTGAATAATGAAAGATCCTGTAATCTTTCCAGACCAGTTAATGATAGACCTTCTGCTATTGGGTTTGTTGTCTTGTTACCTTTTTTTTTGGCAGACCTTTCATCATTGACTGGCTTTTGATAATGTATGCCTCCTCCACCCCCACCCTGCCTCTTTATGGATCTTATGCGTGCACCTCAGAGTTTATGCTATGTTCTTGTTTCCATAC
>NW_022109325.1:1208154-1210193 GCF_000313985.2 Echinops telfairi
AGCTAAGGGCTTGGTTCATATTTTTTGCAGGTGGATATTCATTTTGTCCAGTACCACTTGTTGAAAAGGATCTGCTTCCCATGTG
Organism: Echinops telfairi; assembly: GCF_000313985.2. Lineage (NCBI taxonomy): Eukaryota > Metazoa > Chordata > Mammalia > Afrosoricida > Tenrecidae > Echinops > Echinops telfairi. The sequence continues at coordinate 1,208,240 of NW_022109325.1, forward strand.
ATATTTTGGGGGCTCTTATCAAAGATCAGTTTTCTGTATGCTGATGATTTCATTTTGGGGTTTTCAGGTATTTCCATTTGTCTCAGTATCTGCCATTATACCAGGACCATGCTGTTTTGACCACTGTGGCTGTGTAGTAGATGCTACAGTCAGGTAAGCTAGCCCTCCAACGTTGTCCTTCTTCTTGAGGAGTTCTCTGCTAATTCTGGGTTTCTTCCCACTCCATAAGAAGTTGGTAGTCATTTTTCCAATTCTTTGTATCAAAATAGCATTAAACTTCTACAGTACATGGGCAGGACTGACCTCTTTACTGTATTAATTTTTCTGATCCACGAGCATGGGATATCCTTCCATTTATGGAGGTCACACTTAGTTTCTTGTAATAGTGTTCTATGGTTCACCTCATACAAATCTTTTGTTGTTGTTGTTATATATATCCCTAGATACTTCAATTCGTGCTCGGCTACTGTGAAGGGTATTACCTGTTTGATCTCCTCTTCTGTGGTCTCGTTCCATATATATAGTAATCCAATAGACGTCTGCTTGTTGATCTTGTATCCTGCCATTCTGCCATATTCCTCTATCACTTTCAGCACTCCTCTTGTGGAGCTTTTGGGGTTTTCAATATATAAAAACATATCATCTGCAAATAACAATAATTTCACCTCTTCTTTCCCCAGATGAATACTTTGGATGCCCTTCCTTTGCCTTATGTTATTAGCAAGGACCTCAAGTATGATGTTAAATAGAAGGGAAACAAGGGGCATCTTTGTTTGGTCACCTTTTTCAGTGGGATTGTTTTGTCTTTTCCCCATTGACTATCACATTGGCTGTTGGCTCTTCACATATAGCTTGTATTATATTGAGGAATTTTCCTTCCATTCCTATCTTCTTGAGGGTCTTAAACAGAAATGGGTGTTGGGTGTTTCTAATGCTTTTTCTGTGTCTATTGATATTATCATGAGGTTTTTATTCATTTTCTTATCAATGTGATGAATGAAGCTGATGGACTTTCAGATTTTTTACCATCCATGCATTCCTGGAATGAATCCCACTTGATCATGGTGAATTATTACTTTTATAAACGTTTGTATTTTATTGGCCAGTATTTTGTTAAGGATTTTTGCATTGATATTAATTAGAGATGTTGGTCTGTAGTTTTCAATTCTTGTGGGATCCTTGCCCAATTGAACTATCAGCGTTATACTGGTTTCATAAAAATATGGGAGTTTGATGTCTTTTTCTATGCTCTGGGAGAGTTTGTGTAGGATTAGTGTCAGTTCTTCCCTGAATGCTTGGTAGAATTATCTTGCGAAGCCATCTGGCCTGGAGGATTTTTTTTACGTTGTAAGTCCTTGACAATCTCGTCTATTTCTTCTATTGCTAAGGGTCTTTTGAGGTTCTTGACATCCATCTGGTATAATCAAGAGAGGGATTGTTTTTCCAAGTATTTGTCTGTGTCTTCCAAGTTGTTGAATTCATTGGCATACAGGTCTTCGTATTACTGTGTGATTAGCTTATTACTTTCATTAGGGTCCTTTGTAATTTCCCCTTTTCTTCCCCTCATCTTGACAATTTATATTTGTTTCTTCCTTTCTTTGGTTAGGTTCGCTAGCAGTCTATAAATTCTGTTAATCCTTTCAAAGAACCAGCTTTTTTGCTGCACTGATTTTTGCATTCTTTTCTTGTTTTCCTACTTGTTTATTTCTGCCTTGATTTTTATTATTACTTTTAATTTTTCTATTAGTAGAATTGTCCTGTCGGACTCCACTCTAATTGCTGGGGGTTTTGTGCCAGTGTATCAATCAGAAGTCTCTCTTCCTTTTTCATGTGTGCATTTATCACTATCAAATTTCTTCTGATAACTGCTTTTGCTGTGTACCAAAAGGTTTTGATATGTTATATTCTCATTCTCATTGGTTTCTAAAAACTTCCTGATTTTGTCTCTGATCTT
>NW_022109325.1:1210806-1212339 GCF_000313985.2 Echinops telfairi
TTTTTGCAAGATGTTGCTCAACTTTCACCTCTTCATGGTGTCTGATGATGACTCTGAGCATATTCATATTTGGGTACCTTCATCAGTGACTGCCCTAGCTGCTCATGATTTTCTCTTTTTCCTTAAAGTTGGATAGTTTAACTATTATATGCCTTGGCGAATTCTTCCTTGGATTAAGGCTAGCTGGTGTCCTTTCTGCTTCCTGGATGGTTGTGTGATTCTCATTCATTAAGTTGGGGAAGTTTTGCTCTAGGGATTCCCTTACTGTTTTTGCTATTGACTTCTTTGTTGCCTCGTCCAATTCTTGGTGGTAGTCCAATTATTCTGATGTTGTTCCAATTCATAGCATCCAACATTGTTCTCAGGTTTTCTTTGGCTTTTTCGATTATCTTGCTTGACTGTCTTTCCTGATTTTTGAAGCTGCCTGGTTATCATCCAGGTCACTACTACCATTGTCAGCTTCTTCTCATCTGTTGGTGAAATATGTTACCTTGTTATTTTCTTTTCTTATCTTGTTTATAAAATCTTGTATTTCCCTTTTGTGTTCATCTGAGTAGACTAGAGAAACAAATTCATAGACACTCATATGTGTATAGGAAAGGGCTTTATATACAAGAGCAATTAAATAATGAGAAAACATCCCAGCCCAGTCCAGATCAAGTCCTTAAGTCTGATATTAGTCCATAAGTTTGATACCAATATATAAATTCCTCTCCACACTCATGAAACACATGCAATGATGCCGAGTGCAGGAAGACCACAGACCAATGTGTAGAAAGTCTTGTGGCTCCAGTGTCAGTCAAAGCATTTCACCACTGGCATGGGTCTCCACGTGACTCCTCCAGCACCATGGCTCTATCAGAGTAGCGCCATCAGGCTCATCATCAGCAATGCCTCGCAGGAGGTGAGCATGTGTTTCACCTCCAGTGAGCTTTTTATCTCCTTCATGCCTCCATATGAGGTCATCAAGCTGACCCCTGATTGACAGGCTAAACTCCACCCCTTCACTTTTAAGTCTCAAATTGACAACAGATTCTATAACTATCACAGACCTCCTCTTGTTAATTTGACACTTTCACACAACTTTTTAGCCATATATAATTTTCAAACAAACAATAATAAAATCATATCTGTTCCAAACAGGATACCATGAAAATGCATACAATTCAATATGTACCATCCCCATTTAAACAAAATATTCTATAAGTGACAAAACAGCATAATCTATTCCTAACAATCACAGTTAAGTTAACACCTACACCTTAATCCTATAATCCTACGAATATATTCCCCCACCAATGAAAAATTTTAGCCAAACACTTCATGCCTTTATCACCCCAATTTTGGGTATCTGATTTCTATTCTGCCCACTTACATCAACCAGTGTCCTGAGGAGACAATCACAGTCTTTGTTGTGAAGAATCTTCATTCCAGTTGGAACCTTGTGAATTCCACATCCATAAGCAAAGTCAAATCAGGACAGACCATCCATAAAGTCTGCAGCAATATGCACAAGTTCACAGGCTCAAATAT
>NW_022109325.1:1214431-1229919 GCF_000313985.2 Echinops telfairi
GTGTGTGGGGTTGTTGAACAATGGTGGGAGAAGCCCTGTTGCCAAGGGAGAGAGTGCCAGGCAGGGGTGGGGAAAGCCTCATTGCCCTGGTTGGAGATATTGGGGCCAAGGCTTAGAGGGCCCTGTGTGCTGCGGGAGGTGGTGCTGGTGACAGTAGGGAAAACTCCACTGCCAAGGTCTGGTTCCGGGCAACGGAGGGGAAAGCTGCCACAGCTGGGGGCAAGGGCAGGAGGAGAGGGGCAATTGCTGCCGCATGTGACTAAACTTATTGGAGGCAGACTGCTGACAGGGTCTATCCAGAGCTGCTGGGCTGCAGGTGGGTGATGGGAGGGACCTGAGTTTGGGGGCAGGATCCTCCCCAAAGTGGGAAGAAGGGAGTCTGGGGATAAAGGAGCAGCTCACGATGGGTAATGCTGTGGGCAGACAGTCGCTGTGTGTGGTTCCAGCCGCAGTTGCGGGGAAGTCAGTAGGGCAGCTGGCTAGCTTCAGGTATAGTGATCAGACTGAGGGGCGCTGATCTGCTGATGGGGGCCATGGCAGGATCTGAAACAGTGGGGCTTGCGCGCGGGCTGGGGAATCCCTGGGACTATGTCCCAGATCCCCAGGGCGCTGGAGCGAGGCTATATGGGGGATAGGGGGGGTAGGGAGGGTCACGTCCCAGACCCAGTATATACTTCAGATTGTGGCGGGACTGTTTTCACTTAACCGTAAACCCCTCCTCGTCCTCCTGGACACTGGGTTCACTGATCGCCTTGGAGTTTCCAATGCAGGCTGCTTAGCTGTGTGCCATCTTGCGGGAACTCGGCTGTGATCTTTCTAAATTTGGTAGCCAGGCCTATTTCAGGGCACTCTCAGGTAGACTTAAAATGCAACCTTAGGGTCAGCAACTGAGTACTTGATTTATCGAGCCGGTGGTTAAGAAACAAAACTTATCTCAAATCCATCATCTTGTCTTCAGCTTTAAGGCATAGGGAGAAACTATAGCAAATTTTTGAGAGAATTCTCTCTGGATTCTTGACATCTTACACAGTACATGCCTTCTGAATAATGTTAACTGCAAGAATCCTTGTTTGACAGACAGCTTTGGAAGCCAGAAAGGTGCTTCTCTAAAGATAGGGGTTCATGGAGTGATTTAGAGACAGAGTTGTCTACTTCTTCTGTGAGGAGAGACATTGCTTACTCTTTAGGGATATAAATGTGAAGACATCATTTCCCTTTTTATACACAAGGGATATGTTTAATAAGTGTTTTCTTTAGAGGGAGGGTGAACTAATCTGCCACCAGCTGAAAACTGCTTCAAACTTTTTGGTTTGGGGATCCCTCATGTGATGCAACCCTCCTGCTTAAGCAGCAAACATCTAACCCTTACAATATTGACCAGTGGAAGCCTGAGGCAAGCGGTTGGTGCTAAGATATTGTTCTGGCCATTCGTTTTGTCTGGAATAAGGAACCACCTGTGTTTCTATTGAGAATCATGTTTTTATGCAAGTTTGTGAATATAAAATGTGGCAATCTAAGATGATAAGCAAGGTAATGCTAGTGAAGAAGTAAGTTGTAAACCCGTCTGACCTGTGGCTACAGGAAGAAGAAGAAGAACGCCATTCTAAATCTGCTCAAAGATGATTTCTATGCGGCATACGTGAGAAATTCCCCTACAGTTCAACCATCTTTAACCTTATCCTGAAACTAGCCATCCCTCTCAGGTGGTCTATTTCTGAGTTGGGTTCAAGAATCCATTGGAGTGACCTCACAGAATTCACACGTAATGCAATTATGGGGTTTATTAGGGAAACTTACAGGTTACAAAATATTGAAGATACAGTTCTTTTGTCTGCAGTGCATTTTCTCAGCCATGCTAACAGTCTTTAGCCTCTCAGTCACTTGGTTTCTTGGGCTTTGCTCTTTTTAAGGAAGGTTGAAAAACTCCTTCAACACTGGTAAATTCCCAAAGGGCACCACACTCTGTAAGTAAACTTTCTGCCCGGAGAAACTCTGCTTTTCTCATTCCTCTGGAAAATCTCCCACCCTAATTCATTGTCTTGGTGCTATTGCCTCTCCTGCCTCTGCCACCTCAGGCAGGGGGCCTTACAAATGGTCCACTGGTGGTGCTTTCTGCGAGATCATTGGATGATCTCATGCTTCTGAGATGTCTTTATTATACCCAGAAGAATGGCAAAACTGATTAATCTGTGAGTCAGCGTTCTCTATCTTTTAATAGAATGTTCTTGCATAGTCATTTGATGGGAGCTAAAAAGACTATAAATAGAAGGACCATACTAAGTAATTTCACTTCACTATAGCTAGACACCTGCAAGTTTCTGATAAAATAAAAGTAAAAAGAAGCAGACATAAATTAATAATAAATTAGGGCAAATCTATGACACCCAAAGCAGGAAATACATGAATCAAACAAAATAAAAATTGATAAACTTCTTTCCAGTCTAAGTAAGTGAAAAATAGAAAATACATGTCAACTCATAAGAGGAGACATCAATACAAAAACATCACTCAATAACAAGCACCTCATTTGAGCAGTGCTATGGGTATTACACAAATTGAATTTTTAATGAGAAATTTTAATATATATATGCACATGCACTTGCATTTATGTGTGTGCTTACATAGCACATAAACACAAAACACAGGTATGAAAACAAATCCATTCCCGGAAAGATACATTTGTGAACCCCACAACACAATTCAAGAAAAAATAATGCTAATGTACACAGACTCTTGTAGAATAGAGAAGAGGCATAAATATTTTGAAATGTTATTATTTTTGTTGTTGCTGATTAGTATTTCTCTGTTATCAAAAATCAAGAAATACGAAAAACCAAATTTACTGCAATCTAATAGTTTCTAACTCATAGCAACCCTACAGGACAGAGTAGAACTGTCCCTATGGGTTTCCAAGATTGTAACTCTTAAGAGGAGCAAAAAGCCTCACCTTTCTCCCCTGGAGCACTGATAGTTTTGAACTGCTGACCTGCTGTTACGAGCCCAGTGGGTAACTGCTCTGTCATCAAAGTGCTTTAAATCAAGGAAAGACATTAAAAAAAGGAAAAATACAAACAGTAACTCTGATGAATATCGTTGTTGTTGGGTGCCACAGAGTCGGTTCCTACTCATAACAACCAATGTACAACAGAAGGAAACCATGCCCAGTCCTGCATCATCCTCACAATCGCATGATTTGAGTTCATCTTGACAGCCACTGCGTAAGTCCATCCTGTCTAAGTGAGTAAAAGTTATTCCCATTCTAATCTTGAATGTGTACTTAATAATAATAAAAAAGTATTTTTCCTGGAGCACTTGAGCTATACCGATCCAACCTGATACAACAGTCCTTGTTTGAATACATTACTTTATTTGTTAAGTTTATGTCTTTATAGCTCAAGACCTTAGTATCTGCTTAATTAGAGATGTTTAGTTAACTCATTCATCACTCCAAGTCCCTCAAGACATGCTTTTCTGAATTCTCACATCCTTTTAGGTAGCATAACTTTACATGTACTTTTCCCTGTTATGTGCAATTATATAAGGTGAACTTTGAAAGTAGGGTTTATTTTTGATGCACAGAATCTGTATGCAGCTCTATGTCATATTGTTCAAAGACAAAATAAAATTAATGATTTATAATTCCTCTATTAAATAGAGTTAGTGAATGGTACAAAGAGTTATTGCACTTGATGGTTAGCCAAAAAATTGAAAGTTCAAATCACTTGGAGTTTTCTCAGAAGGGCCTGATGATATATTTTGAAAAATCAGCCACTGGAAACTCCATTGAGCATGGTTCTACTAAGGCGTGCACAAAGCCTGGTGCGCCGAAATCGCCTGGATGGCAGCTATCTTAATGATGAACACTGCTTCCTCTAACTGCATTGTTCTGTGATAACATAGATTGTGGTACTATACGTGATAAATATTGATATACTTTATTACACTTTGCAGAGACTCTAAAATAGTAATTTTAAGTTTGGAATGGTGGGTATATGAATAAATGTGAATGAAATTTAGATCAAGAAGTTTTTAGAGAATTAATTACTTGAGAGTTGATGGGCTAAAATAAGCATTAATTCTATATAGCTAAGAGTAAAGCTTCTTTGTAGAATTGTTTTCTAGTGGAAAAAAGCAAATTACTAATATCTCTTCAAAAGGTAATAAAAAATGGAAAAAAAATTTTGGTATTAGTGAGTAAGGTCATTTTTGTTAAAATTTAGCACTGATTAAAATGTGCTTGTAATAGGAAAAATATGGCTGGTTTGTACACATTTAATTCTTTATTTACAGTAGACTATATGTTATTCTCCCCTTTCTGTGTCATGTCGATGTTTATCCTTGTTTGACTTTTAAAGTAATGCTCCAGTTTTAAAAGATTCTAGCCTTACTATTGTCATTATTCATCAGTAGAAAGAGGGACATTTTTCATTTTGTGGAATTATACTAAGACATAATTATAAGCCTAAAGTTTTAGCAACTTAAAGTGGTTTAAAATAAACATCTTTGCTTATAAGTCTGAAGGATGTTCAATTAGTGTTGTGCAAACCATCACTGGTTTTAAATCCAAAGAATAATCTTAGTTGACTGAGAGCATCATAGTAAATATGTTGAACAAAATATGTATTTTTCTTTGTTTCAAAATATAAGTTAAAACACTTTTTTTTCAAGTCTTTGATAATCTAGTGACAAATATTTCTATTTTTTCTATTATTTCTAGAAGTATTAGAGCAAGAAACAAAACATTTGCTAATCTTTTAAAATTAATATATAAGAAATATAAATCACTTCTATTTAAAATATATGTAATTTAAAAACTGGAACTGCTTTATACCTTTAGAGCACTTAATTGGATATTGCATATCTTTCTTTTTATTAATTAGTTTCTGATAAAATGTAATCAATCATAGTTGGGTGATTCTGACTCAAGGCAACCCCATGATTGCAGGGCAAAACAGTAGTCTCTAGTTTCTAAGGCCATGAGCTGTCAGAAACTCACTTCTGAAAGAGTTTGAACACCACTATAAGGGGAAAAATCATGAAAAAATGTTCCTACCAATGCAAACAGACTTTGACTTTGAAGGTCACTGACTTGGGGAGGAAAAGGGGAGGAAGATGAAAAATGGTCTAGAGCAGCAATTTAAGTTAGAGTTTAAAGAATGTTTTTCCTTTAAAGAATAAAAAGAGATTTTAGGGGGGAAAACCTAGTTTTTCCAGAAACCTAGGGTGTCGACAGCACCCAAAAGGGTGGATGGAATGACACTGTAAGCACATTTGATTGTGTCTTTCTACAACGTTAGGCTTATTGGAGGGATTAGTACATTAAGCCAATCATAATTTACTAATGTCTCAATAGATCAGCAGTTGTCCACCTGTGGGTTGCGACCCTTTCACAGGGATCTCCTAAGACGATTGGAAGACACATATTTCCGTTGGTCTTAGGAACTGAGTCATTACTCCTCTATCTGTCTCCCAGTGGGTCTGCCCACAGGCATATATGCCCACATATGAGTACCTGGAGTGATGACATCATCACAACAACCCCCTCAGATACATTCCATACAAATGCAGGTGTATGTGATGGGGTTGGCGCCATAATGTTCTTATGCAGACCAGTCACATGTGTGGAGAGCAGCTGCTGTGTTGAAAGCAGCTATTTTGTTAGCAGCTACTGTGTTGCTAGCAACAATATTGGAGGTAAAACGATGAATTATAATTACTGGGTATTTGTAAAATCATGTACTGTAAAATCATCAACTACTGTAAAAAAAATCTGTACCATGGAACTTAATCAGGATGGTGGCCTGTCTTGTCTTTTTATATTCAGCTATGGTTGATGTAAATACTGCCCCCTTTTGACAGTAACAGGTATGTAAAAGAACAACACAGAATGGTAATTTGTGGAAACTTTAATGAACCGTATTAACTGAACTATGCCTTGTACCATCTTTTGTATTATTAAGCTATTGTCATATATGATTTTCATTAGCAAACCATCCCATGACAATGGATCGTGTAGAGATGAATGTTAAGAAAAGAAAATATAGCGAGGATTTGTTACAGTATAGTTTTACCTCAATAATTACAGCAGGAATTGAGAAACTGCAATGTGTTATTTGTTGTGAGTTCTATCAGCTGAATCTATGAAGCTGAATAAACTAAATGCCATTTTGATAGCAAGCATCTGAGCTTTGCCCGCAAGGACACTATTTTAGACGCAAAGCTGACGGACTCAAGAAAGCCAAAGCTGACACTGGTGGCAAGTACAAGAACAAAACGTAGCAGTCGTTGAAGCTTCATATTTTGTGGCACTCAGAATCACCAGAGCTAGGAAACCTCACACCATTGCTGAGGATTTATTGTTGCCAATGGCTAAAAACATTGTTCAAGTTATGATTGGAGAAGAATTTGTTACAAAATTTGTTACAATTTCCTTATCTAACGACACTGTCCACAGAAGAAGAGATGACGTGTCTGCTGATATTCTTGATCAGGTAATCCATGAAATTAACTCTGCTTCACTTCCAATATTTAGCATGCAGCTTGATGAATCTACAGACGTTGCAAACTGTTCACAGTTACTGGTTTACGTGAGGTATATTAATGATGGCAACTTTAAAGGTGAGTTTCTCTTTTCCAAACCTCTTGAAACGACAACTACTGCTTCTGATGTATTTGACACAGTTGGTTCATTTCTGAAGGAGCATAAGAGCTCTTGGAAGAAGGTTTATGGTGTTTGTACAGACGGTGCTCCAGCTATGCTAGGATGTCAATCTGAAATTCAATGTTTGGTACTGAATGACTCACCAAAATCATTGGAACTCATCATATGATTCATCAGCTGAGGGGGCAGGGGGTGGTGGGAGGTCACCAACAGTCAGTAGCTTGGGAGTTTAGGGAAGCAGGCTTGGTTGGGATATGGAAATCAAGCATGGACAGGATCCAACAACCACAAGCTCAAGTGATGTACGCACCAGCAGCTTGGCTGTGTTAGTCTGGGAGACTCGTATGTTATGTATATACAAGAGCAATTGAACATTGAGAAAACATCCCAGCACAGTCCAGATCAAGTCCATAAGTTGATATTAGCCTATATGTCTTTATAGCCAATCTATAAAATCTTCTTCAGACTCATGAAACACATGCAATGACACTGAATGCAGGAAGATCACAGGCCAGTGGGTGGGAAATCTTGTGGACCCAGTGGCATTGTAAGCATCTCAGTGCTGGCAGGGTTCTCCATGAGGCTTCTCCATGTCCAGGGCTCACTGTTATCAACATAGCGTCACATGTTTTGTCAGTAGAGAGTTTCTCAGAGAGTGAGCTGAGAGAAAGAAGTGTATCCTATTTTCAAGGAGGAAAAACAGGAGTTTCCAGAATTCTCAGGAGAAGGCCATGCCCTCACTGGGGCCTAATTGGTTATATTTTGATTTCCAGGCCAGACTCCACCCCTTCACTTGTAATCCTCTCAAATTGACACCAGATTATGTAACTACCACAGTAGGGAAGCCAGTCTTAAAGGAGCCTCAAGACATGATTCATGAGTTGGTTTGGCCCACAGATAGTGTAGCATACAGGTAGAAGCAGAGAAGTAGCTAAAGCGACTGCACACTGGTCCAATAACCAGAGATCAAGAGAGACGGGGTCAGGCCTTGAAGAGCCATTTATCAATCTGTCCTCCAATGAAACTCCTGCAATCAGATGAATCCCATATGTTCCTCTTGGCTAGGTTGGCACAATAAACCTAACTATCACAGCATAGATCCAGGTTTGGGTTTGGGGCTTTTACTAATTCTTAGCTCTAACCTAAGGACATTAGTTTTTACATCATAGCCCTGCTTGATACATGCCTATATAAAAAGATCACTGAAAGTAACTGTGCCACAACAAAGTGTGGTGAAGAAAGCATATGGTGTCCAGTTACCAATTGGAATAGTGCCTGGGGTCTTAAAGGCTTGTATTCAAACAAGCAGCCATCTAAGTGAGGAGTCAACTAAGTTCACATGGAAGAAGCACACCAGCTTGTGTGATCCAAAGATGATAATTACAGTATTCAAGTATGGTGAAGAAAAAGTATTAGAGCTAAAGTTATGGACACCCAATTTGTAGAAGACTTTGGAGGACCTTGGGAGCCCCAAACCCATCTGCAAAGCACCTAGTCAGACTGAGCCACTGGCAGATCTGTACTAGCCATGACAATAGTCTTGAACAGCCTTACTATCAGGCAGAGACCACTGTAATCATGATCATGCTGGATCAAGCTTTATACTTGGACAGTTGACCCTCCCCCCCTATAGACAGGACCTGAATTTTGTACTGAGGGCAATTATCTCTTACTTGTTCCGTAACACAAATTTCCCCCCTACCGTTTTAAATGGTGATGGGAGTCTTTTTCTTCTTACATATTATTTGTATTTTTGTCTTTATATTATTATGATTTTAGTCTTAAGACCTTAGTATGATTTTGTTTTTTATTGTTTTCTGTTTGGTTTCCAGGTGTGAAACTCAGGAGTGGCTACATAATGAGAATAAATGACACAAGGGAGTTGTTGGAGGTGGGTGATAGGAAGGGAAAGAGGATTTTAGGAGTAAATAATGAAGTCCGTAGGGGGCAGGCAACAATAGAACTGATTGTGATTACACACCTCATCTTAAGGATTATTTATCCAAGAAGGGGTGAATAGTACTCTAAGATTGATGTGGTCGTGACTGTTCAATGTTCCTTGATCTGATGGAATGATTGAACTATTGAATTGTATGATATGTAAATTATGTGCCAATAAAACGGTTGGAAAAAATAATGATAAATTAAAAAATAAGAGTTTTAAAATAATCACGACAATTAGTTTTAGAACATTTTTTTTCATTCGTGTACTCATCATTATTAGCTTTCCTTTTCTCAACAGCCTTCTCTGCCATTCCTCCAAGAACCATTAATCTAGTTACTGCCTCACCAGATTTACCTATCCTGGATTTTGTATACAGAAATACATTAATTAAACAAAAACTAACAACAATCACAGAGTAAAACAAATGAAAACAATTCAAAAGAAAAAAATCAGAAGATATTAAGAACTAGAACAATTTTAAATGGATCAAAAGGAGATAAATTGGTATAGTGCTAAATTTTAACCTAACTGCAGGTGCAACAACCCACTTCCCAATGCATTCTGCACGATAGCAATATTATTCACATCCTTAGTCTAGGTGAGATGGGATTTACCATGGTCTTAATCCACATGACTTCCCCTTCATTATATCCTTCTAAAATAGAAACAGCTTTAAAATCAATCAAAAAAGGAGATCAAATGATAAAATATGACATTGACCTAACTACCATTGCTATAATCAACTTTTCAATGCTGTGTGATAACAGGGCTATTCACATTCCTCAACTACGATGAAAGGGGATTCACCAGGAGGCTTAATTCACGTGTGGACACTGAAAATCGATTTTGGGCTTTCACTGTCATCCACATCCTGTACAAATCAGTGTTCACAATTTAAGCTCTGATACCATTCCCTCCTTTAGAAATGGATTATATTATTTAGAATCCTTTGCTCACACAGGCTAGTGTGCTTCTTTCATGTGTACTTAGTTGATGCCTCACTTATATGGTCACTTGTTTGCAAACAAACCTTTAAGACCCCACATGCTATTCTTTCTGATAGCCAGGCACCATTTAGTTTCTCCATCACCCTTTGGTATAGCACACTATATTTGGTGATCTCTTTATAAGGGCAAGTGTGTCTTAATAACTAATTATTCTTAGATTGGACCTAGGATTAAGGGTAAACCCCAAATTCATTCATGCATATATGATTTATATATCTCTGATTCACCTTAGAGGTATCATTGTCATTTTATGTTAAAGCACATTTGCAATCTTCTCCTTGGGGCATAATTTCCACTGCCATCAAGTAAATCTGACTCATATCAACTTTATAGGGCAGGGTACAACTGGCGCTTTGAGTGTCTGACCCTCTAAATTTTCACAGGAGCAGAAAGCTTTATCCTTCTTCTGAAAACTGGATGGTGGTTTGAACTGCTGCCCTTGCAGTTAGCAGCCCAATGCATAATCACTACACATTAATAGTGTCATTAATTTAGTCAATGGTTGTGGCAGTTCCATAATCTCATGCCAACTTGCAAAGGGGTGGAGTCTAGCCTGTCAATCAGGTCACAGCCAGTGAGGCCTGTGTGGGCATGGCCTTCTCCTGAGGATTCTGGGAACTCCTGTCTTTCTCCCTGGAGGTGGAACACTCACTTGCTGTGAGACATTCCTGATAGAGCTGTGCTGATGCAGACAGAGCCCTGGAGCTGGAGGAGCCACTTGAAGATGCACACCAGCGCTGAGATGCTTCCAACACAACTGGATCCACAAGATTTTCCACACACTCGTCTGTAATCTTCCTGGATTCAGCATCATTGCATTTATTGCTGCATGCATCTAATAATACATGCAGCAATACATATGGGCTAATATTGAACTTATGGACTTGATCTGGACTAGGCTGGGATGCTTTCTTTCTATACAATTGCTCTTGTATATAAAGCTCTTTCTTATACACATATGAGTGTCTATGAATTTGTTTCTCTAGTTAACCCAAACTGACACAATGGTTTAGAAATTAAAATGCTGTTGAGAAAAGGAAATTATATGAGTACAAGCCAGTTATGAACAACAACATGTATTGTTGACTTGTACTGTTTAAACTCTTAAGTGACTGGAAACTATTTACCCCACTATTTACCTTAACCCACTGAGTAATTGCTGGTTTTGAATTGCTGAACTTGAGGTGAGCAGCCCAACCATCACAGTATGCCACCAGGGATCCATCATGAGTCAGAATCAATTCAATGACAGTGAGGGATTTTTGGCTTGTTTGCTTTTTGGATATAGATGCTGATGCTAAAATTAGCAATCTTGATTTTACATTTTACAAATAAGTGGCGCTGAATCTTTGGTTATTGGTTTTAGAGAGTTTTCGTTGTTGGCAGTTCAGCAACATTGCTCTTCATAACAAACCTTTATCCAAGAAGATGAATGGCACACGGTTAAGCGTAAATACCTCCTTTATCTTATTTCATTTCCTTCTGAAGCTGCCTGGGTCTCCACTATGAAAATGTACCATCTCAAGCTTCCTGCGCATTCTCATCTTCCTCTCTTTGAGTATCTGTTCTATTCATTAAACTTTCTTATCCTTTCTACTCAGGTGATTGTCTTTAAAAATAGGAAGTATGAAATCAAACGATCATCTCTGTAACTATAAAGAATTAATCAATGGAAATAAATTTCATGACCACTGTTTGACAAGCCTTGGAATTGACTTCTGAAACAGAGATTGAAATATTTTCTTAAACTAACCACTGTTTTTCTATTAAAATCACTTATATGCCATTGAACTTTAATGGTATAATTATGCAATACTTTTGCTATAACTAAAAAACTTAATTTTCTGTCGATTTGGTAAACTAATTTTTATAATAATGTCATAGATGAGCATCAATATGTATGGGAGTGCAAGAGGAAAAACAATATGGTCTTAACTATCTTGCTGCATTTCAAAGAAGAATTATAGGAATAAATACCCTTAAGATTCATAACTTTAAATACATTTTCTATTCAGTTAGTATCACACTATTAGCATATTGAGAAACTACTTCCAGACACTAACTTCACAATCATATGTACAAAGAAGTTTGGCAAATATATATTTTCAAAGATGGACTCCTCTGAGTATACATGGGCAGTCAGAAGTTTTCATGTATCTAAAAATATAACTCAGTCTCTGAATCATATCAATTATCTGTTGTAGGGATAAAATATATGCATCAGTTGGTAGTCATTCTTTCTGTCTCCTAAATTAACCTTGTCATTCAAATTTTTGTAAAGCAAATTTTCAATGTCAGTATGTCAATATCAGAAATAAATGGCACAAATGATTGTCAATAATTTTGAAAAGTTCCCTGTTATTTATCATGCTATTGCCCTCTAATCTACTGAAAGTTGTACATTGCCCCCTCGTTGTTTTAAATCAGTAATTTATTTTAGGATAGTATTGTCTGTAAATTATATAAACTCATTTTAATAAGTCACAATATTTATTATTTACTATATGGAAATTAAAAAAACATTTTCCTATATTTTGCCTTCCCTTTCTTTTATTTTTTCACATAGAGTTGACATTTGACTAATGCTTAAGACAAATAAAATTAAAAATCAATGAATGAATAAGTAGATTCTGTTCAAATGAGTAGACTTTGGTTCTGCATAAACTCATTTAGATGAACTTCCATGTGTTCTTCATTTACACCAATTTTTATTATAGAGTTAAGATATTCACATCCTTCAAGCTTTACTTTTATACTGTCTGTTTTTCATAATCATCCTGAGAGATTTATTATGAATATGCTCTTTTTTGAACAATGCCTTTGTTCAGAATGTACTGTCAATGAAAAAAATAAAAACAAAACAAAATAGGAAATAATTAACAGCTTTTGTCTGCCTCATACTTCAAAAAACTTAAGGCTTATGTCAAAAAATGGAAGGGGGGGGTTTAAATTTCAGATTCCTCTATTTTAGTTTCTCTTTTGATTGTCATCATATTTTCTCATCTATTTTATATTGTCTCCTCTATATTTGAGTTCATTATTATCATGACGAATGACACAGTTATAGATATACACCCAAGCCATAACATTTCTATCAATTGAATCTTTGTATTTATTCTAACATCAAATTACTTGTTTATATACTCTCTTCCTGGAATCAATAACGAGAAACACTGTTATTATTCACTATGATCTAAATTTTCAACAGGCAGAGTCTGGTGCCACAGCACATACAGGTGCTTGCTTCATTACTATAACATTCCCAGATGATTAGTGTGACGGAGATGTCAAACAGATCAAGTTTAGAAAATTATGCACTTTAACTGTGTAGTGAGAATAATAGAGTTCATAACCTTTGTCACCCATAAAGAATAGCAATGAACCAAAGGAACGATTATTAGAACAAAACTTTGTATAATGAGATGAAACAAACCCTAACTTTATTAAATAATTGAACCACAATGTATTTTATACATTACCAATAAGCTCTTTAAAATAAATGAGTACCAGAAAATTGTCTGAGGATAATCGAGCTGAAGTTACACAAAAACAACTGCATGGATAACAAAGCACCATATTTTATTTGGGTTAATTAAAGAATGTCTTAAGAAATGGAAAAATATGACATATATAAAAATAGAAATACTCAATATTGCTAATATACGTTTTCAACTTGTCTTCATATTCAATATAATTGCAGCCAAAATTTCAACAAGGGCATGTCTGTTGTGTTCATGTGTGTATGTTAGTTAATAAGCTGATTCAATGTGTATAATAAAATGCAAATGTCCAAATAATTCAAAGGTGATGAAGATCAATATTGGAGAATTTCTATTGACAATATAACAACTTATATTAAACAAAACGAATTATAACTGCATGGTCTTGGCCCCAAAGTAGAGAAGAAATTTATGGGACTGATGAATTTCAAGAATAAAATTATATGTCTATATAGACACAAGATAGCCATAGAAGACATTCTAGTAAATGGAGGAAAAGTCATCTCTCTGTGAATGACTGTTTATGTTATTTTCAGACTTAAAAAATGAGGACCTAATGTCAGGGGTTTAAGTGGAGAGAAAATGTTTTGAGAAACGATGTACAAATGCGCTTTACACAATTGATGTGTGTATGGATTGGGATAACAGTTGTATGAGCCCCTAATAAAATGTTAAAAAAAAAGAAAAAGAAACAAGAGAAAAAATAAATAAATAAAATGTTAAAAATAAAAAAAAAAGAAAACGAGAGGAAAACACAATGCTAGAGGGCACTGGGGCTGCCATGGCTCTGTGGGCACCAAGGAGGATAGAGGGAAGAACCCGCTCGGAGCCCTGTCTGAGCTGGGCACAGTAGGGGATGGCATGGGACGTGAGAGGAGGGACAGGAGTCCTGCCAGCCTGTAGCCCTCGGACCTCACAGGTTCTGGGGGAACTCTCCCAGCTGCAGCCCCCATGTTGCATCACGTCCGGTGAACCCAGACCCTGGCCATGCCAGCAGGGCCTCTCCTTGTAGCCTGTGACCCCGCACACATTCACAACTGCCTTGGGTGTAGCCATTCTTAGGGCCCAGACCATTCTGAGAGCGCCCTGGAGTTTCTTTCTCTCCGAGCCCTGTGAGAACACAGGAAACCCTGCTTCCCCAATCCTGAAATATCTGCCTCAGGAAGGAAGACCTTCCATGGCCTCTGTTTTGTTTGTGAACCAGTTCCACAGCCGGCTTTGTAAATGCCAGGCCAGGGCAAACCAGTCCAGACCTAGCTTGGAGCCCATACATTTGAAAGACAATGACCCAGTCCATGAGAGCCGGCACCATAAACCCGGATCCAAACTTCGCACAAGCAGGTCTAAGGACCAAGATCAAAACCCAGAGAAGGACTGGGTTGCTTAGTTCACTTTGTTGGGTTTGTTTGTTGCTGTTTTGCTTTGTTTGGGCTTCCTAAGAATGATTCGAGAGAAAGTCCCTTCATTGTTCTTCAATAAGCTTGCCCTCTTGTGAGAATAAATTTGTTAATTCACCTTTCATCAGATTAAAATTGATTTCATTTAAAAAAAACAACAACTTTTATTTGCATATTTTTAAGTCACGTGTTCTGATCATTGAAATACATTGAACAAAACAAAGGGACCACTAACTAAATTATACCTTTCAGCTTTGTCTCATTCAACATATTCACTGCTGTCCCACCAATTCTTTTTCTGCCACAACATGCAAGTTCTTTTTAATCATTGCCAACCAGAGAGAGTGAAGGAAGACAGATACAGCCTGTCAGTAGTTCATGATTCTTTGATATGAAAAAGGGCAGTGCAGTCATTTAAACTTGATCCAATCTTTTCACACCTTACAAAATTAAAGAGCTGAAAGCTAAAAGAAAAATAGAAGGCAATGCAGTGCATGTTGACAGCGTCTTCTCATTGTGATTTGCCTGCTTACTTTTCCTGTTTGATGGTTTCTTTGGAAGGCAGTGGGCTTTTTTTTTTTCTTGCATTTTTGTTTTCTTTACTTTGGTTTATCGAATTTCTCCATCTCAGTGATATTGGGTTTGTCAGACATGATTGCTAAGGAAACTAGTCAAGCTCAAGCAAGTAGATTCCTGGTGTGCTTGTGCTGAGGCATGGCCCGAGTGCTCAGCTGTGTATTTTTGGTGTTAATATTTAAAATTCTCTATTGATTTCTTCCTCAAAACAAAATGAAGGCAAATTGTGGGTAGACTGTAGCTCTGAAGGTAGCATTGAACAATAAAATATCTAGAAGATGATATAGGATAATGTTTTTTTAAATCATTTTATTGGGGCTCATACAATTCATCACAATACATAGATCAATTGTGTAAAGCACACCTACACATTTGTTGCCCTCATCATTCCCAAAATTCACT
>NW_022109325.1:1231398-1251633 GCF_000313985.2 Echinops telfairi
GGAAGATGAAGTAGAGAGTGTGGGTCTGGCCTCCAGTGAGCTATTTATCTCTTAATAAGGTCATTAAGCTGTGATCTGATTTACAGGATAAACTCCACGCCTTCACTCTTAATAGTCTCAAGTTGACACCAGATTATGTAACTACCACAGTGACATAATTGGAACCCACCAGCCTCTCTGTCTGATAAAGGAGTCGCTTTCCGCTCTGTAAGGATTTACAGCCTCAGAAACCCACAGTAGCCATTCTACACTATCCTATCGATCATTATAGTAGGAGTGGAGTTGCTAGCCATGAGTTGAGTTGTCTTTGACCTTATGCCCCATTTTGATCTGGGAAATCCACATCTAGTTATAAGGTACATGCCTGACAAAACATGTTCACCAAGGGTCATATATAAGAATGTTTATAGCAGCATAATTAGTAATATGCAAAATCTATAAACTTTTGGATAAACATATTGTGATTTATTCACTCAGTAAGATGTTATGCAGCCATAAGAATGAAAGAACTTCACTGATAAACACCAATGTGGATGAGTCTTAAAAGCACTATTTTTAGAATGGAATAAAGAAGATAGGCTGAAACTCATGGGAATTGTTCATTGTAGATGACAAAATAAGTAAAAGTAAGTCCATGCTTACCGAGTTATATTTGGTAACACTCTGTTGGCCCACCACTTGAAACTCTTTATTTAATTAATTTATTTAAGCCCCAGTCATGAGTTTCTCTTCATTTTCTTGCTTATCATACATGAGGTTTGTACTTGAAAATGCTAAAAACAAAACAACAAAACAAACTTCAATGTCAGATCGGAGACTTTTGGGAGAACTTGGGTCTTAATAAAGCCTACTTCATTTTCACTGTCTTAAGCACTGTAAGTAGCATGCTTGTGACAATGCCAGTGTGTATTCATTCTGATCCCAAGTCCTGCACTATTCAATCTGATTTGTTTCAGATTAAAGAAATAAAGCTTCATAAAATAAAACAAACAGAAATCATTCTGATTTGAAATATTCCTCAGGGTAGATCTACATCTTTTTAAAACAGGAGTACATCACATCTGGTAGAGGAAAAATGCCACTATCTTTTCTCTTACATGGGCTTGGACTTCCCTGAATCCCCTGTGTTGTAATGGCACCAAGTCGTTCTCCAGTCAGTATCACACCTTCTGTCTCTCTCATTTTCCAAATACTATTATATATTCCTGAGATTTCAACTACTTGCAAAGTTTTCACAATTTTTCTTGAATTGCTTTTGGTTATTTTCCTTTTCCAACCATTGCTTACTTGTTTCAAACTTTCACTGCAATTGTCTTTCTAATATTGTCTCAACCACTACTTTGATTCAGACACACATTATCTATCCATCCATCTCTCTATCTCCCTCCCTCCCTACCTACCATCTCTCTCAATCTCTCTCTATCATCTATCTATATCTATCTATCTATCTATCTATCTATCTATCTATCTATCTATCTATCTATCATCTATCTTTTATCTATCTATCTATCATCTATCTATCTATCATCTATTATCTATCTATCTATCATCTATTTATCTATCTATCATTTATCCATCTATCATCTTTTTTATAGAAGCAGACTACTATGACTTGGTGTTTAGCATCCCAATGCTTGACCCAAGAACTCCTTGTTATATCAGTGCTGTTTGGTGCCATCCATTCAGTTACAGCACTTAGTGACCCTATGTTCAACAGAATGAGGTCCTGCAGCGACCTCATAATTGCTCCTATGCTTGAATTCATTGTTGCAGCCACTGCAGAAATCCAACTCACGGAGATCCTACCTTTTTCTCACTACCAATGTATGATATCTGCTCCAGGGACCGGTTTCCCTGGACAACATGTCCAAAGTACATGAAGCAGAATCTGACTTTAATGAGTGTTTTGGTTGTTCTTTCAATACAGATTTGTTCATTCCTTTGACAGTTCATGATACTGTGACTATTTGTCACCAGCACAACAATTCAAACATATAAATTCTAGTTCAGTCTTCCTTATTTAATATCAATCTTTCCCATACATGTGAAACAATTGCAAATATCATGGCTTGGGTAATGTGCAACTTAGTCCTCAAAGTAGCATGCTTGCTTTTCAAACTACAAATAGTATTGTGTACGCTTTGTAAATTTACCCAATGCAATGTATTGTGCTTTTTGGGTAAACATATGATATTTTAATTTTTAAGTATCTAGATAATGTATTTTTAAAATCATCATATTGGGGGCTCTTAAAACTCTTATAACATTCCATGCATCAACTTATCAAGTTTATTTGTACATATGTTGCCATCATAATTTTCTAAATGTTGACTGCTTGAGACCTTAGAAAAAAGCTCCTCTTTCCCCCCTCCCACCCTTATGACCCCTTGATAAATTATAAATTATTATTTTCATATCTTACACCGACTGCTGTCTCCCTTCACCCATGTTTCTGCTGTTCTTCCCCCTTGGGGGGGTGGGTGTGGGTTATGTGTCAATCATGATAATTGGTTCCCCCTTCCTCCCCCCCTCCCCCTCCCTTCCTCTTACCCTCCTGGCATCACTACTCCCATTTCTGTTCCTGAGGGGTTTATCTGACCTGGATTCCGTGTGTGGTGAGCTCTTATTTGAACCAGTGTACATGTTCTGGCCTAGCCAGAACTGAAAAGCAAGACTGAGGTCATAATAGTGGGGTGGTGGTGGTGGTGGTGGTGGTGTTGGTGGTGGTGGTGGTGTGAGGAAGCCTCAAAGAACCAGAGGAATATTTTGTGTTTCATCAATGCTATACTGTGCCCTGGTTGACTCATCCCATCCTTATAACCCTTCGGTGAAGGGATGTCCTATTGTCTACAGATATGTTTTGGGGTCTCTTCTCTGACTCCTCTCATTCTCAACAATATTTGGGGGGTAGGGTTTCTACTGGGGCCTGATTTCATGATGGCACAGGCTGGTGTGCTTCTTCTGCCATGTGCCTTTTGAGCTCTTGACTGCTGCTCCCATGAGCACTGATTGTGGATCCGAGGAAGATGCAATCCTTCACAACCTCAGCCTTTTTCTATTTATCATGATGTTGCATATTGGTCCACTTGGGAGGACTTTAGTCTTCATTGCATTGAGTTTTAATCCTTACTAAGGCTGCAACCCTTGATCTTCATCAGCAAGTGCTTCAATTCCTCATCACTTTCACAAGCAAGATTGTGTCATCTGCATATTTCTGGTTGTTGGTAAACCTTTCTCCAATTCTGAAGCCACATTCTTCTTATAATCCAGCTTCTCTGATTATTTTCTCTCCATGCAGATTGAATAAGTATGGTGAGAGGATGCAACCCTTACTTACACCTTTCTTGATTTTAACCCATACAGTATTTTTTTTGGGTTCTGTTTGCGTAACTGCCTCCTCGGTTCATGTATTTTTTTTTCTCACATGACTGCAACGAAGTGTTCTGGAATTCCCATTCTTCTCAAGGTTACCTGTAGTCAAATGCCTTGGCATGGTCATAGAACACAAATAAACATATTTTTGATATTCTCTGCTTTGAGTAAATATCCATTTGACATCATCAGTGATATCCCTTATTTTTCTTCCTCCTTGAATCTAGCCTCTGGCAGCTCCCTGTCAGTGCACTGCTGTAACTTTTATTGGATGATTTCAAGAAAGATTTTACTTATGTGATACCAATTAAATTATTCTACAGTTTGAGCATTCTGTTGGGTCACTTTTCTTTGGAATAGTTGCACACATAAATCTTTTCCAGTCAATTGACCAAGCAGCTGTCATCCCAATTTCCTGGCATAGATGAGTGTTTTTCCAATGCTTTATCAGCTTGTTGAAACATTTCATTTGGTATTCCATCAATTCCTTGAGCCTTTTTTTGGCTAAGGATTTTAGAGCAATTTGAACTTCTTCCTTCAATACCAGTGGTTCTTGCTTAGATAATACCTCCTGAACATTTTAAGGAGGTGATTTGCAGCAATTTTGCCCAATGAAATGCAGTATTTCCTTTGTTAACTGTTGGTTCTGTGAGCATTGACTGTGCATACATAGAAAATTAAATCCTTGAAAACGTTTATGTTTTCTCCATTTATTGTGACTTGGATTATTGATCTGTGAAGATATTTTTGTTGTTGTTTTTACATTTAGTTGTAATCCATGTTGAAGGCTGTAGTCTTTGATCTTCATCAGCAAGTACTTGAAATCTTCCTAGCTTTTAGCAAGCACAGTTATGTATTCTATATTTCACAGGCTGTTAGTAAGTCTTCCTCCAGTTCTGATGCTGAGTTATTCTTCACATAGTCCACCAAAGCTTAATATAGATGTACAACTTTCATCTGTTAAACTTATTTTAATGTGTGGATATACTTCTATTCTCCTTTACACACCCATTCAGCCTGTTAGCTATAGAGCACTGTTTTTATAGAATTGTATATATAATGGTATTTACCCCTGTTGCCTTTTTATCTTGATATCATCCTATAACCCCTCTAGTATTTATTAATTGCTATTCAATGTATCAAATATAGTCTTGAAATGCTATCTAAATTAGGTGGGGAATTCTCATGTTCAAGTGTACTAGCAATTTATGGTCTATTTCCCAGTCAATGCCTGACCTTGTTTTGGCATATGATATAAAACTTCTTTATTGTTTATTTCCAGATATGTAGCTTTTTTATTTCTGTGTTTTCCAGTTTATTTTATTGAAAAAAATAATTTGCAATAAAAAATTGTTACTTTTGAAAAATTTTGTCATGTGATCTCTAGCATCTTTCCTATCACCAACTTTGCAACTTTTGCTTTCCAATCACTGGATTTTTTAAAAAAAATTTTTTTTCAATCACCAGATTAAAAAAAAATCATTTTATTAGGGGCTCTTACAACTGCCATCACAATCCATACATATATCAATTGTGCAAAACGCAATTGTACATTCATTGCCCTCATCATTCTCAAAACATTTCCTCTCCACTTAAGCCCCCAGCATTAGGTCCTCATTTTTCCCCTCCCTCCCCGCTACCCCCTCCCCCATGAGCCCTCGATAATTTATAAATTATTATTTTGTCATCTCTTGCCCTGTCCGACGTCTCCCTTCACCCACTTTTCTTTTATCCGTCCCCCAGGGAGGAGATCACATACAGTTCCTTGTAATCGGTTCCCTCCCTCCAACTCATTCTCCCTCCACCCTCCCAGTATCACCACTCACACCACTGGTCCTGTAGGGATCATCTGCCCTGGATTCCCTGTATTTCCAGTTCCTATCTGTACCAGTGTACAGACTCTGGTCTAGCCAGACTTGCAGGGTAGAATTCATATCATGATAGTGGGAGCGGGGAGGAAACATTTAGGAACTAGAGGAAAGTTGTATTTTTCATCATTGTTACATCACACCCTGACTGGCTCGTCTCCTCCCCAAGGGGATCTCCAGTGGCCTACTAATGGGCTTTGGGTCTCCACTCCGCACTCCCCCCATCATTCACTATGGTAAGATTTTTTTTTTTCTGATGATGCCTTATACCTGATTCCTTCAATCACCAGATTTTTAAAGTATTTTAAACTAAAGGAATAATTGCAATACCATTAATGCATTTTTCTTGAATAATATTTTTATTGACATAAATTACTCATTCCAATATATCCATTCCCTTCCCACACAATTCTGTTGTTCAATCCCATTATGTGGGGCTACCCAATCATCAATGCTATCGACTCCCATCCCCACCCCATCTCTCCCCTCCCACCCTTCACTTCCTGTATCCTCAGGGAACTCTTACTTCTGTCAGTATCTCTGAGGTGTAATGTATCTTGACTACCATGTACCCAGTGATCTTAAATGAACAAATGAACATATACAAGTCTAAAATGACCAATGAGGCATATCATATATGAACCATAATAGTAAGGGGAGGAAATCTTAAAAAACTAGAGGATAGTTATGTGGTTAATCAATGCCACAAAACATCTTAGATTTATCCTCTGTACCTTGAGGACCTTCTAAGAGGGACTGTATAATTGTCTTGTTGATAGACTTTCGGTCTATTCTGCATCCATTCCCCTGCATATCAATTTAGATGTGTGTGTTTTGAACTTCTGCTACATCTTCCTGTCAACACCTCATGATCACACTGCCTGGCGTGCTTCTTCCATGTGGGTTTTGTTGCTTTCCAGCTATATGGCCACTTGTCTAACTCCAGGTTTTTAAGAGCCTAGGCACTATATCTTTTTATAGCCAGGCACCATCAGCTTTATTCACCTCATTTGCTTATGCACCCATTTTGTCTTCAGCAATTGTGTCAGGGAGGTGGGTATCATACAACACCATATTATTAGAACAAACCATTCTTGTACAGAGTTAAGATTTAGAGGCCAAACTCCATCTGCTTCCTTGTTGCATTTACACATATATACTTATAAACAAATATATATATACACACACATATGATTTTGCTTTTGTTTTTTCCTCCTACCCCACTATTATGCTTGCCTGTCATTCACCTCTCAGTACTTGCTCTCAGGTACAATTCGATTGATCAAACACACCCAGAAAAGCTACACTTTCCTTGTCCATTTTAGAACCCTTACTATTTCCCAGTACCTGTCATTGTTGGCTCTCGCTGACCTCATGCCCCTTCTCTCCTCCCATGTCCCCTAGGAGCTGTAGGTCCAGCCACTGTCTCTGTAAGAATGCTGCTTCTTTAATAGATCAACACCAAAACCCCCAAATGAAATCATAATAAAAGATAAAATTAAAAAAAACCCATATAGATAGCCACCAGACTAACAGAGATTGTGACATAGAACCATATTTGTATTGAAAAGACAAGTTACCCATAGGTCCACATTGTTATTTCCACAGTCCTGGATGGAGTGGTCTCATGCCCACTCTCCTATTTACGCCTTAGACTTTCAGTGTGGCCACTTTGTGAGTAAGCCCCAGCCAGTTCTGGTGGGGTGCCAAGTGCTGCCCCCTGAGTCAGATAGACACAATGAAGTTTCCTCAGGTATTTTGGCTTCACTCCCATCATTGGTCTGTTGCACACCCCTCCCAGTCTGCCCCCATGTGGGCAGGTCAGACCTGTAGCTCTCCCTGAACTGTATTTTCAGGGCTGTCCTCTGCAACAGTGTCATCTAGAGAGAGGCCCTCACAACTCGGGCTGAGGCCAGTTCTGCAGCCATCTTGGGAATGCACTGCTCCTCTTGGCAACATTGCCCTTGCGAATTGGCACACCAGAATGCAGTCCACCCCTGGTTTCCCTTTCCATGGAGCTACAAACAATATCCTTCCATTGGGTTATCTTGATCCCATTGCCTTCGTATTTCTTCCCCAAACCCTCTGTGGGCCTTAAAGGCATATGAGGGCGGGGAGAGAAGATGCCTTTCATCACAGGTTCTATCTGCATCTGTTGATGATGACTTATGAATCTTTGAGTTTGGTCTGGTTATTGTCATAATATTGGTCCTCAGCCCAGGAATTGTGTGTTATGCGAATTTTCCCATATGCCCGTTCTGCTGTTTGAACTTATCTCAGTGGATTCATGTTCTACTTGTCCTTTTGTGTTTGGCTAGCTTTACTCAACATAATATCTTCCAATTCTTTTCAAAAGATGAGGTGTTTCATCATTTTGCCACCATTTTTTAGGGACGTGTAGTATTCCATTGAGTGAATATACCAGTTTTTAATCCATATGTCTATTGATGGAAATTTAGGCTGTTTTCAATTTTTTGCAATCGTGAACTGTGCGGCGATAAACATTGTGGAGAAGATGACTGGTTGTGATTTGTTTCTTATTTCTTCATGGTATATGCCCAGTAGTAAGATTGCTGGGTTGAATGATAACTTGATTTCCATCTGATTTAGGTATCACCAAGTTGCTTTCCACAGAAGCGGTACATATCTAGAAGACCACCAACAGTGGATAAGAGTCCCTATCTCCCTGCACCCCTTCCAATATTTATTGTTTTCTGGTTTTTGCTTTTTTTAAAATTGGGTTATCTTTGTGGGTGTCAGGTGGTGTTGCATGCTTGTTTTGACTTTCACTTCATGGATGACTAATGATCAGGAACATTTTCTCATATATTTATTGGCCATTAGGGTTTTCCTCCTTTGTGAATCATATATATTCAAATATTTTGCCCACCTCCTCGGTGAGGTATTCTTTTTATTTTTCTTGTTATATACTTGCATGATTTGGTAGATTTTTAGTAATAAATCCTTCGTTTGATATGTCATTACTAAATACTTTTTCCCAGTCTGTGGTAGTAACATAATCTGTTGTCAATTTGAGACTTATGAGTGAAGGGGTGGAGTTTACCTGTCAAGTAGGTCGCAGCTTGATGACCTATTTGAAGCCTCTAACGAGCTAAATAGCTCGCTGGAGGCAGGAGACAGATTCACTCCCTCAGAGATTCTCTACTGACAAGAAACATGGGGCAGCGCTGATATAGCCCAAGCCCTGGAATAGCCTGGAATAGCCATGTGGAGACCCCTGCCAGCACTGAGATGCTTCCAATGCCACTGGATCACAAGACTTCCCACCCACTGGTCTGTGATTTTTCTGCCTTTGGCATCATTGCATGTGTTTCATGAGTCTGAAGAGGACTTTATAGATAGGTATCAGACATTTTTTCTCCATTGATTGTAATGCTGGCTGTTGGTTTTTTGTATATGGCTTTTATTACATTAAGGTAATTTCCTTCTAATCCTATTTTCTTCAGTGTCATAATTAGGAATGGATGTTGAATGTTGTCAATTGCTTCTTCTGCATTTAGTTATATTATCACGTGGTTCTTGTCCTTTTTCTTATTAATTGGATGGATAATGTTGATGGTTTTCTAAATGTTGAACCATCCCTGCATCCTTGGTATGAATCCCACTTGGTCATGATGGATAATTTTTTTGAAATACTTTTGTATTCTTTTGGCCAGAATTTTGTTGAGGATTTTTATATCTATGTTCATAGGAGATATCGGCCTGTAATTCCCTATTCTTGTGGGATCCTTGTCCAGCTTTGATATCTGTGTTATACTAGCTTCACTGAATGTGTTTGGGGAGTTTACCATCCTTTTCTATCCTCTAGAAGAGTTTGTATAGCATTGGGGTCAGCTCTTCCCTGCATGCTTGGTAGAATTCTCCTGTGAAACCATCTGGGCTGGGCCTTTTTTTAGTTGGGAATTCCTTAATAACCTTATGTATTTCTTCTATTGTCATGGGTCTACTCAGATTCTTGACATCCATACAAGATCACTTGGGGAGGGTTTGTTTATCCAGGTATTTGTCCATGTCCTCTAAGTTGCTGAATTCGTTGGAATACAGTCTGTCATAATAATGTGTAATTAGTCTTTTAATTGTATTGGACTCCCTTGTAAATTCCCCACTTTCATCCCTTATCCAGAATGTTGACATCTGCTCCTTTCTATCTATTATTATGTTTGCTAGCGGTTTTGTCAATTCTGTTGATCCTTTCAAAGAAGAGACATTTTACTGTGTTGAATTTGTCGTGTGTGTGTGTGTGTGTGTGTGTGTGTGTATGTGTGTGTGCTCCCATTCATCTCTGCCATATTTTTTATAATTTCCTTTTTTTTCTGTGCCATTTAATGGGCTATTCTGTTGGCTCTGTTCCAACTGCTGAAGGTTTTGTGACAGGGTATCCACTGTAAGTCTGTCTTCCTTCTTAATATGTGCATTTATTGCTATTAATCATCCTCTAATGACTTTGCTGTATCCCATAGGCTTGGGTATGGTGCATTCTCATTAGTTTTTAGGAACTTCCTAACTTCATCTCTAATTTGGGCCACAACCCAGTCCTTTTTCAGAGGTTCTTGCTCAGCTTACATGTATTTGCTCTTGTTTCTTTTTCTTTCATTTATTTCCAGCTTTATGGTGTGGTGGTCAGTGATGTCTGTGTAAGCTTTATATGTTTGAATTTCCTGAAGCTTTACTTGTGGACCAGACTGTGGTCAGTATTTGAATACATGCCATGTCTAGTTGAAAAGAGTGTATGTTTTTTGCACTTGGATTGAGAGCTCTGAATTTATCTATTAGATCGAGTCGCCTGATTTTAGCATTTAGTTCTGTAGTGTCTTTGCTTAGCTTCTTTACCACTGATCTGTCCTTCTTAGAGAGCAGTGTATTGAAGTTTCCTACTATGATTGTCCTGTGATTTATTTATTTTTATCTTTGGAAGGATTTGGTTGACAAACTTTGCATGTCTCTTATTGAGCACATTATTATGATCATGGGTTCTTGGTCTACTGCTCCCTTAAGCATTACATAGTGCCTATATGTCCTGGACCTTGAGATCTATTTTTTCAGAGATTAGAATAGCAACTCCCGCTTTCTTTAGATGACCATTCACTTGATATACTTTTCAGCATTCTTTAACCCTCAACTTGTTTCTGAGCTTGAGATGCAGCTCTCTAAGATAGAAGATTGATGGGTTTTGTTTTCTAATCCAGTCTGTTACTTTTTGTCTTTTAATGGCTGAGTTCAGACTATTGACGTTCAGAGTAATTACAGCCATCTGTGAGTTCTTTGCTGCCATCTTAGACCTTTTGTGTTAAGTATTTTTCTACCTCCTTTCTTGGTTGTGTGTTGTGTACATGGTGTGAAAGATTCATTCTTGCCTTCTTTCCTATGTTTGGCCAAAGAAGACTTGGGCATTGCTTACAGTGCCATGACTACTGGATAATGTTGCACTATGTGGTGGCCTCATGTTTGTGTTCTGTGCATGACGGACTTCTGTCCAACGTGAGTTGGAAAGTGCTGATTTTCTTTTTACATATTCTCTAAAGTGCTCTTTATCCGAGAAAACTCTAACTGCCTGATCTATTTTGATGGAGAGTGTGGTGGGTTAGATGATTCTTGAGCTACAATTATTCTCCTTCAACTTGCTGAAGATGTTACTCCATTCTCTCCTCTTCCTTGTGGTTTCTGCTGATAAGTCTGAGCATATTCTTATCTGATTACCTTTATTGGTAACTTCATTTTTTTTTCCTAGCTCCCCTTATGATTTTTCTCCTTTGCCTCAAAGTTAGATAATTTGGCCACTATATGCCTTGGTGTATCATTCCTAGGATTCAGTCTAATTGGTGTCCTCTTTTTTCCCTAAATGATTGTCAGATCCTCTTATATTACATTGGAGAAGTTTTCTTCCAGGAATTCACTATTTTTTGGTAAATATATTTTCAAAAATCACTATTGAGTTTGTCATTATGTCTTGCTCTGTAATCTCAATTATTTTGGATATTGTTTCTATTCATGGCATTGCTCATTATTCTCAGGTTTTCTTCAGCTTCTTTAATTATCTTGCTTGACTGTCTTTCAGGTTTGTTGAATTCTGATTGGTTATCTTCAAAGAGGCTGATACAGTTCTCCACTTCTTCCAAACTGTAATCGTCGTCTCTGTTTCTGTTGTATCATCTGTTAAACTCTTGTATTTCCCTTCGGTGTGAGGACTCTGCCTTCCCTATAATTTCATCCTTTTTCTGTATTGATTCCCTCATATTCTGAATGTTTCTAAGCAACATACTGAAGATTTCTTTTTGTGGAGGTTCAAAGTATGCTTCTTCTAGGTACATCTCTAGGTTCAGGTCCCTTCTGACATTGCATTTTGTTTCTTTAGCTTTCTTGAAGTGGTTGCTGAAGTGGGTTGTTGTCTGTGTGTCATTTTGCTGAAAATTGGCACCATTTTCCTGGGACAATAGGCTAGCAGATATAGGGTGATCCAGGGAGTGGATAGCTGGCACAGAATGTGATTCGTGGATGTGGGGAGCCTTAGAGGTGTCCATTGGGTACAAGAGGTGACCAGGGTATGTGGGGGACCCAGGAAGTGGCCTGTGAGCCTGAGGAGTCCAGGAAGCAGCTGGCAGATGCAGGAGGTGACTGACAGATTCCAGGGCCTGGGAAGTATTGTGCAGGTATGGTAAGTGTCCACAGGTGTGTGGGGCCCCTAACTCAGCCTGCGGAGCCAGAAGAAGTCGGTTGCCCACAGAAAATAGCCTGTGTGCATGGTGGGCTTGGGAAGCAGCTGAGGTTCATGGACAGTGGCCTGCTCAGTGTTGCGGGTCTAGCAAGCATCCTGTGAGCATGGGAAAACCCTGGTAGACATGAGAATCCCTGAGAAGTTGTCTTCTGGGTGGGAAGAAGCCAGTAGGTGCAGAGATCCTGGTAAGCACCTGATGGTCACATGAAATGGCCAGTGGTAGTCCAGGGAATGCCTAAAGGGTGCAGGGAGTTTCCAGAAGGTTTGAGGAACCCAGGAAATTGTCACCAATAATGTTCAGGCTCTTGAAACTCTGGGAAGGGAAGGGGGAACAGATGCAGGAGTCCAAGGAGGCAGGCACTGGCAGTTCTCCAGCCTCTGGCAACCCTGGGGTGGGGGTGGGGGGTGGAGGGAGAAAGCAGCAGTGGAGAGCCTATGAAGTGGCACATGTAGCCCTTGGGTTCCTGTGAGTGTGGGGTGAGAGGAAGGGATCAGATGCAGGTAGCACAGGGAGTGCCTGCAGGCAGCACAGGGAGTGGCTGCAGGCAGTGTTCAGGTTCCAGTGACTACAGTGGAGAAGGAGAGGTGGATGCACTGAGCCCTGTAAGCAGCCATCAGTGGTGCTAGGCCCCCATGACTGCAAGGAAGGTGATGGGAAAAGCTGCAGAATGCCCAGGAAGTGGCATCAGTGGCACTCAAGCTGAGACATCTGCTGGAGAAGGAGGAGGGTGATAGAGCACCAAGTTCATAAAGTGGCCTCAGGTGGCGCTCAATCATGGTGACTGCAGGGAAGGGAGAGAGAGCAGGTGGTGAATGCCTGGGAAGTGGCTACTGGCAGTGCCCGAGCTCTCGTGACTGCAGGGTGAGTAGGAGGGAGCTGCTCAAGGGATCCAGGCACACTGGTTGGTGGCATGGAAATTGCAGGGCACCTCAACATACATGTGAGTTTGGGTTGGGCCATAGAGAAGCATGATGCAGGGAGGTTTCTGGAGCTGGGGAGAACCACGGAGCCCTGGCAGTGTCTTGCAGGTGCAGGGAGGCAATGGAGGTTCCTGTGCACTTGTCTCCAGCAGGGAAACCTCAGGGAACATGTGTCATGGCAACCAGAGCTCAGTGGTCTGTGCGGAAATCCACCAAAAGGTCCCTGGGACACTGCAAGACAGGGCTAGATCTAAATCCCTCCAATTGGCTACCTTGCCCACAGATCTGGCAACTACTCACAGGGAACTGCGAGTTGCTCACCCTACATTAGCTCCATTTTCCAGAAAGTCTCCATTAATGCATTTTAATTATTTGTTTAATTGATTTCAGACAGCAGAAGTTGATACAATTCTTCAGTTTTTCATCCTTAGAGTTAATAGTTGTGTAATTTTACTAAAAGTCATATTAATACCAGTCATATTAGCTGGCATTGTCTTGTCACAGATAGCATTGTACTTAATCTCTGTTAAAAACTGGCTATCTCTTGAAGTTATCGATACCTTATTTTTCCTTCATACTTAAAACAGAACTAAGGATGAAGGTTCTGCTTGGTTCTTTGTATTTTATATTCTGCATTTAATAATCTGAAAAAATGATCATAGATTAATTTTAGTATTGTGCATTTCTTCTCATTTCTTGCTTCTCTATAGTACTTTTCCCTTTTAATGTCTGTTCCTTCAAAGAGCAGCCTGGTTGATATATTGTGACATTGACTTTCTTATATATATCTAAGTTTCCTTTTATATCAAGATTTTTGGTTATACAAGATTATAACATGGTGCTATTCTCCAGAATTTCATTAAATTACTTCATTTTCATGGAATCACATGTCAACCTGTATCTTTGTATCTTATAATATTGACCTTACCCTTTCCTTCAATTATTAAAGTTTTGGTTATGTAGTAAAAAACTAGTTTTAATAGAGATTATGATCTTATGTAAGACCCAGAGACTGGACCATGACTGTTAGCTTTTCTCTAATGCCTTTCTCTAAAAAGGTAGCTATTTTAAGGGACCAGTGCATGTTATACAATTCATCTGTCAGTTTATCATGTTTTGGTGACTTGGTGGCTTGCATATTACCACGATACTGGAAACTGTGCTACTGGTATTTTGTATATCAGTAGGGTGACCCAGGTACACACATTTCAATGGAGTTTCAAGAGTTAGACAGACTAGAAAGGAAAACACACTGAAACTTTAATAATAGCAGCAAATTATTGTATGATATAGTGCCAGAAGATGCATATTTCAAGTTGGAAATCTTATTAAATAGACTGGACAAGAGCTGCCTTCTCAAAATAGACATGACCTTAATGATGTGGTTGAAGCAAAGCTTTAAGCAGCTTCATTAACTGATGGGGCACACTTCTGAAAAAGAAAAAAAAAGAAACAGCTACAAGCATCTACTAAGAATCTGAATATGGACTGCACAAAGTATATTCTAGGAAAATTCCAAGTTGACAAAAAAGGAATACATTTCTGAATTATAATGGACAGGCATTAGCCCTTTGGAATCAGACAATCATATGACTTACTACTTTGGGAACCCCAATTTGAAGAGGGATGACATAGTATTCATTATTCAAAAAGAAAATCTTTAAATAAACCCTGGTATACAATGCTGTCAGTGATAAAATAATATTCTGTTACCTATAGGGAAAATCTGTTAGTATGATTAGTATTGTGACAATTATTCAAATATATATATGCAACCACCGTAAAGATTAGGAATTTGAGTATTTTACCAATTTCTGAGAATGAATTTTTCAAATATTCAATCAAGATTCATTGATAATTACTGGTGATTAAATACAAAGGTTGAAAACATAGAAGGATAAACAGTTGGAAAATATGGTTGGTATTTTGCTAGAAATGATGCCAAAGATTGCATGATAGAATTTTGAAAGACCAATTGACATCACAAATATTCTGTATCAGCAACATAAATGCCAACTAAACATGTGAGCCTTGCCAAATGGGATACAATGAATTAGATTAAATACACCTGGGGAGCCTTGGTGGTGAAATGGTTATGGATTGGGCCTGTGATCCATGTGGTTGGTAGGTAGAAACCACTTGCAGTTGCGTGGGAGAAAAGGTGAGCTTTCTACTTGCCTAGAGAGTTACAGTTTTGGAAACCCACAGCTGGTCACTATGAGTCAGCATTTATTTGATGGCAATGAGTTTGGTTTAGATTTTGGAGTGGAAAGAGCTGATGAAGTTCAATAGCATCAGTAAGAACAAAACCAGGGCTAACAGAGAAGCTGGCTAATAGTTACTCATATGAAAAACTCAACAGATGAGAGTTAAAACCAGTCCACAAGAGCCCACATATAACTTTGAATATATTCCAGGTGAATTTAGAGGCCACCATAAGAATAGGTTTGATGAATTTAACATTAAGGACTAAATAACAGAAGAATTGTGGGATGACATCAAATATGTACTACATGAAAGCCAAATGGCATTGAAAAAACAGGAAATATATAAAAACCAAAATAGATGTCAGAGAGACTATTAAACTTCTTGAACATAGGGAGCTAAAGTGAAGGAAGAAATGTTGAAGTAAAGGACTGAACAAGAGAATTCAAAGGATGACTCCAGAAGAGAGACTCACTGCCATCAAGCAGATGCAGCCCATGGTGACCCTTTTGGGGTGCGCAGAATTGCCTCTATGAATTTCTGAGACGGCAACTATTTATAGAAGAAGAAATTCTCACCTTTCTCCCACAGAGAGGCTGATGGTTTTGACCAGGAGGTAGTTAGTTTATTGTGCCAGCTTGGCTGATAAACACATGTGGGAATAATTGAAAGGCAGAGAGATAAATGGCTTAGCTAGCCTTGCCTTTCTTGTCTCTTGCTCTTTGATGATCAGACCAGTGTGCAGCTGCCTTGCTTGTTCTTTGCCTCAATTTGCAAGCTACACTACCTGTGGGACACCTAACCCATGGACTGTGTTGCTGTAATTTGAGGTTCCTTCAAGACCTGCTTCGTCACACCATTGGAATTTACATCTCTTGAGCTAGGGACTGCTGGACCCTATCATCTGCCTGACTGTTAGTGACCTGCCTTGCTGTTTGCTGCCTGTGCTTGAATAGCCTGAATTACTCTACAGAGGACTACCTGGTGGCCCTCAAGACTTGAAGGACTGCCAGTGTCTCACAACTGTCTCATGGAAGTGAGTTGCACTAAGCCATTTGTACTGCTTTATAATTTAATTAACTGTTTATTTCTTATGTTATATATCTATCTGCATAAATATATACAAAGTTATTAGCATTCTTTTGTTTTGTTTCTCTAGAGAACCCTGTCTAACACAGACCTGTAGAACCCAACCCAGTGCAAAACCCCTACATCATCAGGGCTCCTCTCAGAAGACGGAAGGAATACACAGTACTGCACCAAAAAGAACTAGTTGACTTTCAACCATTACAGGAGGTAGGATATGATCAAGATCTGAATGCATTGAAGGAAGATGTCCTTCAATGAAGCCCTTCAAAGAAGGCATTGGCAAAAAAATTTAAAAAGCAAGTTTAGGAATTGCTGTAAAACCAATTTATATGTTTCAATAAATTTGCCATATTTAAGGTGCTCATGGATATAAACCAAGAAATTTGGAAGGAAGCGACACAGACAACTGATTTGAAAAGAGATCCAAACTTGGGCCAAGTCCAAAGAAACTTAATACAAAAGATGCAGAAATTTTTGAATAGTGTAATTAAAATTTGGTAGTGAAAAGAGTAAGGCACTGAAGGAGATAGACTGACACTGTGGCTGCAATAATAAGATCAAGCATAGGAGCATGTGTGGGGATGGTGCAGAACCAGGTAGTGCACGGGGTCGCTATGGTTGGGGACTGACTGGATAGCACCTAACAACAACAACAACAACAACAACAACAACGATCATTAAAGTACATTAAAGTAAATTTTTGCTAAAGACAATTTAAAAATGACCACAGTAGTACACAATAAGCTCCAGAAATCCAAGCCAAATTTAGCAGATGTGGAACAAGATATATAATAAAATCCCAAACCCCAAAGGCAAAAACATTGATTCAAGTAAATTCCATAACTATCCTATTCAACAGCATAGACACTGTCAACCTTTATGGGAACAGAGAGCTTCATCTTTCTCCCATGGAGCCACGCTTGTTTTTGAGCTGCTTACCTTGCCATTAGTAGCCCAGTTCATATCCCATTATGATGGATATCATTGCTGATATTAAAAGAAGGTTGGCTGATAGCAAAGAATACCACAATGATAACTGTCTGTGTTTCATGCAAACGCATTCTGCTGAGTGGGTCATAACATACTATGGGTAACATTGCAAACAATAGAATTCCAAAATACTTAATTATGCTCATGTGGATTTGAATAGAACAAGATTTGGTATAAAATCAGGAAAATTGTGTGCCAGGGTTGTATTGTTTAACAATAAAATGCTTATTCAATTGTATCATAGGCAAATAATTCAAGGACTTATATATAATATAGGGAGAAAAATTCAGCATTAGGGATATGAGTACTCATTAAGAATCTGTGCTATGCAGATTACACAAAAAAGATGGCTGAAAGAGAAGAATTGAAAGTTACTGAAGAAGACCAGAGTACAAATGTCAATGGGGATTACACATAAACATAAAGAAACTGAAAGGTATCTAAATGACAATAAGTATAAAAGTCCAATAAGCAATATCCAATCCAAAAGCATAAGCATAAAAGTGCAATAAGCAACTTCACAATACATGGTGCACAACCTGGAAGTTTTCAAGGATTTCATTTTTCTCAGACCTACAATTAATGCCCATGGAAGCAGAGATCAGGAAATTCAACGACATAATGGATGATGCCAAAGATATCTTTAAGGTTCTTTTTTAAAAAAAATAATTTTATTAGGGGCTTATACAACTCTTATCACAATCCATACACACATCAATTGTGTAAAGCACATTTGTACATTCATTGCCCTCATCATTCTCAAAACATTTTCTCTCCATTTAAACCCCTGGCATTAGCTCCTCATTTTCCCCCTCCCTCCCAGCTCTCCTCTCCCTCATGAGCCCTTGATAGTTTATAAATTGTTATTTTGTCATATCTTGCCCTGTCCGACGTCTCCCTTCACCCACTTTTCTGTTGTCTGTCCCCCAGGGAGGAGGTCACATATAGTTCCTTGTAATCGGTTCCCTCTTTCCTACTCACTTTCCCTCTACCCTCCCTGTTTCGCCACTCACACCACTGGTCCTGTAGGGCTCATCCGCCCTGGATCTTTAAGGTTCTAAAAGCAAAGGTGTCTCTTTGGAGACTAAGGTACTCCTAAACCATGGTTTTATATTTGTGGGAAAGCTGAAAAAATTGGAGAATTGATGTCCTTGACTTATGGTATTGTCTACAAACAGTAAGTATACCATGAAGTTCAAAATAATAAAAAAATAACAAATCTGTAGGAAGAAGTACATCCAGATTAGTCCTCAAAAACAAGATGGCAAAACTTTGTCCAACATACTTTGGGCATAGCATTTGGAAGGGCCAGTTTCTAGAGAAGGACATAAAGTTTGATAGAGTTGCAGTAAAGAAAACCTTTAATGGGATGGATTGAAACAGTATTTACAACAATGGTCTAAAACATAGAACTGTCTGTGGGAAGTGTGATGTTTTGTTTCGTTATACATATGGTCCCTATGGATCAGAACCAATCTGAAGGCATCTAACAAGAAAAATGTGATGATGGTTTTGTTAGATGTTTGTGATCCCTTTCAGCACCCAAAGATTGGTATAGATCCAAGTACAAGACAGACAAGTCCCTGGTCTAATAGAGCCTATGTTTTGACTTCCTCAAGGGAAGAATTAAAAAAAATACATAAAGGAAGATTGTGTTTCAGTTGTATAATTTTATGTAGTACATTTTAAAGAAGGTTTGATGTACTATTAACCAAATGTTAGATATATATTTTGAATAATCTAAAGAGTGACTATATTAAATGAAGTGTATTTTATAGAACCATTAAGTCACATTTATGTCCAGATAAATAAAATCATCAGGCCACTTAAAACAACACACTTCAAGAAAAATGATGTCTATAAACTCCCAATAAGCTCAGTTTTCTGGGATACTCCAAAAAGATAATTTAACCATTCTACACAAATTCAACATACA
The DNA here is from genome assembly GCF_000313985.2 of Echinops telfairi. Lineage (NCBI taxonomy): Eukaryota > Metazoa > Chordata > Mammalia > Afrosoricida > Tenrecidae > Echinops > Echinops telfairi. The sequence continues at coordinate 1,250,513 of NW_022109325.1, forward strand.
TCAAAGAGAAAAATTTGTGATTAAGGGAGTACATTTTCTCTAGAGATAGTTTATGATCAACTGTTGGAATATTATTTATGGTAGGTCATGAATACATATTTGTATAACTGTATTCATTGAAGCATTCAATCATTTATTATCCTTGTTTATTTATATGATGTTTGGTAGGTATTTATATGTCAGGCACTCATACATTTAAATCCCTTTTTTCCTGCTTAAGTAACTGAGACCTTGAAAATATGAGATATAGCAATTAATAATGAACAAGCTTAACAAAATATCTGGGCACTTTGGCAATACATACAACTTACATATTATGATTTATGTGAGCATGCATATGTCATGCATCCTTCAACATAAATATAATCAGAATGAGTTTGTTTTTATTTAAATGTTATTAAAATTTGATTAAAATTATCAAAGGCAATTTATTGCTCTGACAGTTTAAAGAACCTAATTGCTAAAATACACATCTACTGAGGAAGTAATTTAATTCTCAACCTGATACTTCAGTCCATTAATTAATGTATCATCTATTGTAATCGAGCTGATGTAGTAATATTCAGAAGCTAAGACTGAATCATTTGTAGCTAATGATTCTTGTGATAGCTTCCAGACTTATTATTGTGATGTTTATCTTGAAAATATTTCAACTCCATTATTTTATTGTTATCTTTATTATATAAAGAGAAACTAATTCATAATGGCGCGACAGTGAATATTTTGCTGTTTGTACTAATTGTATTTGCTGTTAATCCATTGTAAAAATACTTCAGACATATTTCACAAAGTATTTTAAAAATACCTTTTATTTATTTATTTTTAATCATTTTATTATTAAATCCATACATATATCACAATCCATACATACATCAATTGTGTAAAACTCATTTGTACATTCATTGCCCTCATCATTCTCAAAACATTTCCTCTCCACTTAAGGCCCGGCATTAGGTTCTCATTTTTCCCCTCCCTCCCCGCTCCCCCATCCCTCATGAGCCCTTGATAATTTATAAATTGTTATTTTGTTGTATCTTGCCCTGTCCGACGTCTCCCTTCACCCACTTTTCTGTTGTCCGTCCCCCAGGGAGGAGGTCACATATAGTTCCTTGTAATTGGTT
>NW_022109325.1:1253701-1258117 GCF_000313985.2 Echinops telfairi
TTAAGGTAGCAGAAGGACATTGGGCCTCCACTCAAGTACTCCCTCAATGCAAGAATACTTTCTTCTATTATATTGGCATTCTATGATGCTCACCTAAAAATACCTTTTAGATAAGCCTCATAAATATTCACACCCTAACTGAAAAAATACTTGTTGTCATAGGAGATTGAGTTTTTTTTCCTTTTAGATGTCAAAAGTTATAGTTTGCTTGAATGTGGACCTTACATTTTTATAGAGCAAAGTAGTTACTTTGTTTCTTCAAAGCTATCAGGAGTCTGGAACTTTCCAAGTCTAGAAACAGCTCAGAAAATAAATTTATATCATTTTCAAATATCATGCTTGATTTACTTTTGAATTTAAATTTCTGAAGCCAGCCAAATAATTATCTACATTAAATTTTCAGTTCTTACATGATTTTTCTCTGGAAATTTTAAATGTGTGTAAATAATCTTAATTTATAGGGTAGCTAGTACTATAATTGTAATTTTTTTTTATTTTCCTATTGATTGAATACTTTAGTGATTCTCGATTGCTTTTTAATAAAGCTATCATGGCAATGTGGGACTAAATTATACGTTTTAAAAATATATATGTATAGTGGAATGACCACTTCTTACATATATTACTGTTATTATAAACAAACAAACACTCCACTGTCACTAAGTTATTTCCAACTCATAAAAACTGTATGTAGGACATGCAGGATGGTAGATATTTAAAAGCATAAAGGACCATAGCATTCTTCCTTGGAAAGGCTGGAGGGCCTGCCCAACCGAGTAGGAGGCCAGCAGCCCAATACCTGAACCACTGGGCTAATGTCACCAGGGCTCTTGGTCATCATCATAGTTGCTATAAAATTTACATCATACTAGAATATGAAGGTGGGTTTTCTTTTCATTTGGATGGGTGTAACTAAATGTGATATTACAGTGATAAATTTATTAACATGTTAGGCTTTGTAATATATTTGACACATAAATGGCTTTATTATCATTTATAAGGTATGTTTTTATAGATTTCACAACTATATATCTTCATAAATTTCGATATTCTTCAAATATAAAACTTCAGTTGTATATGATTCTTTGAATTTCTTCTCTCTAGTTCATAAAAAGAAGCCCTGGTGGTGTAGTGGTTATGTGTTGGACTGAGATAAGCGTGGTCAGCAGTTCAAAAACACTAGCGGGATTGGTTGTATGTTTTCAAGCAATACAGGATAGACCAACCTATAGATACAGTAACTGGAGTAATGGATTATTGCGGATATGGGAGGGAGCTAATAATAAATATAAGAAGGAAGAAAATGTTCTAGAACTGATTGTAGAGAAGATTACACAACTCTTTTTAATATGCCTGAACTATGTAAGTGTATAATATATAATTATATCTCAATAAAACTCTTTTTAAAGACAGGAAAGAAAGAAAAGATCAAAATGGATGTCAGAAGAGACTCTGAAACTTGCCCATACTCATAGCATAAATAAGGCACGTGGAAGAAATTATAAAGTCAAAGAATGATTAGAAAATTTCCAAGGGCAGCTTGAGAAAACAAAGTTAAATATTATAATGAAATCTGCAAAGTCCTAGAGCTAGAAACCAAAAAAGGAATAACATGCTCAGCGTATCTTAAACTGAAAGAACTCCAGAAATCTCAAGAACTAAAAAAATTTGTGTTATAATACTGGGCAAAATATTGAACGATACAGGAATATCGAAAGAAGATGAAAAGAATATAGTCACTGTACCAAAAAGAACTAATCGACATTTCACCATTTCAAGTGGTAGCATATGAGCAAGAGCCAATGATACTGAAGGAAGAAGTTCAAGCTGCACTGAAAGCTTTAGCTAAAGACAAGGGCTCAGGAATTGAAAGAATACCAATTGAAATGTTTCAACAAGCTGAAGAAGCACTCATCTTTGCCAAGGAATTTGGAAGACAGCTACTTAGCCAACTAACTAGAAGAGATCCATATTTGTGTCCATTCCAAAGAAAGGTGACACAACAGAAAGCTCAAACTATTAAGCAATATCATTGATATCCCATGCAAGCAAAATTTTGCAGAGGATCATGGTTACGGTGCATTGACAGAGAACTACCAAAGTTTCAGGCTAGATACAGAAGAGGACATAGAACAAAGGTTATCGTTGCTATTGTCCGATGTATCTTAGCTAAAAGCAAAGGATACCAGAAGGATGTTTCCTTGTATTTGGTTGACAGTGTTAAGGTATTCTATTGTTTGGACCATAAGAAATTAATTGTGCTCATGTGTAACTTATACATAGTTCAAGAGATAGCTCTGTGAACAGAAAGGAAATACATAGCTTACAATCATAAAGGTGTGTGTTAAGGTTGTATCTCCTCAGCATATTTATTCATTCTGTATGCAGTGAAAATAATAAGAGAAGCTGGATTGCATGAACAAAATGTGATATCAGGGTTGGATGAATGCTTTTTAAGAAACTTAGATACACAGATAATGCAACATTGCTTGGTGAAATCCAGGAAGACTTGAAACACTTGTTAATGAAGATAAGGGATTTTAGCCTTCATTATGGATTACAACTGAATGTAAAGAAAACCAAATGCTTACAAATGGAGCAGTAGGTAACATCTTGGTAAACAGGTTGAAATTGTCCAATATGACATCTTGCTTGGATCCACAAACAATGCTCATAGAAGCAGCAATTAAGAAACCAAAGGATGTTTTGCATTGTATAACTCTGCTGCACAAAGTCTCTCTAAAGTGTTGCAAAACAAGGATGTTACTTTGAGGACTAAAGTGTGTTTGGCCCAAGCCATAGTATTTTAAGTCACCACATATGTATTTGAAGATTGGATATTAAATAAAAACAAAAGGAGAATCAGGGCATTTGAATTATGGTGCTAGTGAAGAATACTGAAAGTTTCATAGAATGCTCCTTAGAGGCCATGATGCTGCGACTTGGTCTCATGTATTTTGAACATGTTGTCGGGAGAGACCAATCCCTGGAGAAGGACATCATGCTTGGTAAAGTAGTGGGGCAATGAGAAAAGGAAATTTCAGGGTCTCTTCTGAAATCCACTTTTCTGTTTTCTTTTTTTTTCTGTCTTTAATGACCTTTGCCTTTCTCCAGAATTGGTATTTGAAAATTTTTTAATTTAGCTATAATTAACATATTAGACAATTAAGTAGTTTAATCATATGAAGAAGGGTTGTGAAATCATCACCCAAGTCAACGTTGGAACCTTTTCTACCCAGTTAAGTTGACTCCTAATTTTCCCCACCTTTCTGTTCCCTGCTCCCAGGCAATCACTAATCCAGCTACTGTTTTCATAAATCTTCCCATCCCAGTCTCCCTATACAGGAAAACTTACAAAACAAGTGCAAACAACAAACAAGGATGCAGCAATAATGAGCATATAAAACAGGTAAAGATCTCAATCTAAGAGAAAGCAGAGAATATTTAAGAATACATTTTAAAATAAAGTTACTTTGGGCTCAGAGGGGGATAAAATTACAAAATGTTATATTCCAACCTAAGTATAGCCACTCAAATCAACTTTCAAGTGTTCTTTGATATAAGGGCTGTTAATGTTGCTAGCTATGTGCATTGAGGATTTACCAGGGATTCATTCCACTAGAGCAGTGGTTCTCAACCTGTGGGTCGTGACCCCTTTTGGGAGTCAAATGACCCTTTCACAGGGGCTGCCCGATTCATAACAGTAGCAAAATGACAGTTATGAAGTAGCAGCAAAAATAATTTTATGGTTTGGGGGGTCACCACACATGAGGAACTGTATTAAAGGGTCACAGCACTAGAAAAGTTGAGAACCACTGCACTAGAGCAAATGAAAATAAATTTTGGGCTACACCTGTCATCCATCACTTTCCAAAAGTAGGGTGTTTAGAATGTAGGCACCTGATTATTCCTTCCTCTGGGTTTTACTCTTATAATTTTCCATCCTTGGACTATACAGGCTGGTATGCACCTACCAGACAGACTTAGCTGACTCCTCACTGATACAGCTGCTTGTTTTGGGACAAGTATTTAAGACCCCAGATGCTATTTTTCATGATAACTGAGCACACAGGTGATACTTTTTATGTCATCTCGCCAATCACATCTTCAATCATTTGTGTTAATTGAATAAAATCTATTTTTCCATGATTCCCTAAGTTGTTAGGATATACATAAGTCATATTTTCACTCATGTGTACTTGTCTTAATTGTTTTCATCTTCAACCTGAAATTACTTATGATCAACGAATGGTCTGTTTTATAGATGAAACCTGAACTTGTTTTGTCTGATAATATTGGGCTTCTCCACCTTTTGCCTCAAAATTGTAATCAATTTGATTCCTGTACATTCCATCTGGTGATATAGATGTGTATAGTGACTATTTGTGTTATTCAAGAAACTAATTTTCAACAAAA
>NW_022109325.1:1259232-1271515 GCF_000313985.2 Echinops telfairi
CCTTTGCCTCCTAATTCTTTCCTCTATTTCCTTTTACTTTCCTCTTGTCCCACTATCATGTTCGCCCTTTATTTGGGTTTCATTAATTCCTATTGGTTATATTGACCTTGATCAAGACTTACCAAGCATCTTATGCCCTCCTCGTCATCGATTTTAGATCACTTGTTGTTCCCTTGTCCCTGGGTTTGTTAACACCCACTTCCTTTCCTCCCTCCTCTCTCCCATGTCCCCCTGGAGCTGTCAGTCCCATTGTTTTCTCCTCTGGATTGTTTATTCCACCAATCTTATCTAGATAGACATGCAGAGACAATAATAAGCACAAAACTAAGGCAGAGCCAAACAACAACAACAACAACAACCAGAAACAAATGACAAAAAAGAAAAAGCCTAAAAATAGTTCCAGGTCTGTTTGTCATCCTTTAGGAGTGTTTTCCGGTCAAGTCTGATGGGGTGCTGCGCCCTGGCCCCAAAGTGTGTTTTTGGTATTCCCTGAGACTTCATTGCTTTACTCCTTTTGCTGCTCTATTGCATGGCCTTAGTGTTTGGCCCCAGTGTGGTGGGTCAGATCGGGTTCCATTCTCACACTGTGCTTCCAGTATTGTCCCTTGTAGCAAAATGGGTCAGCGAGGGACGTTTTGTCTCATGGTGAGGCCGGCCCTATGGTCCTTTCTGTGCATTTGCTGCTCTGAGCAGGAATATCGTCCTCAGCACTTGGTGGGCCAGAGAGGGTGGAACACCATTCCCTCGCCTCTCTTCATTCGCTCCCATGTGCTCTTATCAGATGTGCCCCTATCCCTGAGATGTAGCTTCAGTGATGTCCACTGTAGTGTATTCTTATGGGAGGGGAGTGGGGGGGTGTCCACTTAGTTGGGATTGGGGCTCGCTCTGCAGACCTCTCTATTGACTCCTGGCTTCATGTTGGTATGTTGCATTCACATCCTGGTGCACTGGGTAGAAGTCTGGTCCCTCCCTCTCCTGTGGAGATATAAACAACATCCTCCCCTTGGGTGTGTTAGTGCCCTGTTCCCTAGCTACCCATGTCTTTTTTTTCCTCTCCCTTCTTTTTAGTTGGCTGCCATATGTATCCCTGGATTGGGTCTGGCCCCTGCCATAGTACTTGGAACTCGCTCCAGGAGTGTATGTATATAGCAGCTTTTCCCCTATATCCCTTTTGCAGTTTTAATTGTACTGCCGCAGACTCATGTTGTACTTGTCCTTTTGTGTTTGGCTTACTTCACTTAGCATAATTTCCTCCAGTTCTTCCCATGTGGTTATGTTATTTATACGTTCATCACTGCTTTTTAGGGATGCATAGTACTCCATTGTATGTATGTACCACAGTTTTTTAATCCATTCATCCGTTGATAGAAATTTGGGTTGTTTCCAACTCCTTGCAATTGTGAGCTGTGTCACAATGAACACTAGAGCACAGATGTCTGGCCATGGTTTGTTTCTTGCCTCTTCTGGGTATATGGCCAGTAAAGAGATTGATAGGTCATATGGTAGCTCAATTTCCATCTGTTTTAGATATTGCCAAATTGATTTCCATAGTGGCTATACATATCTACATGTCCACCAGCAGTGGACGAGAGTTCTTGTCTCACCACAACCCCTTCAACACTTGTTGCTTTCTAATTTTTTGAATTGGGCTATCTTTGAAGGTGTAAGGTGGTATTTCATTGTTGTTTTAATTTGCATTTCTCTTATGGCTAGTCATCAGTAACATTTTCTCATATGTTTATTGGAGATTCGAATTTCTGCCATTCTGAAACTGTTGTTCAGGTCCTTTGCCCACCTCCTCAGTGGGCAATTAGTTTTTTTTTCTCTTTGAAAGCTAGAAGATTTTACTAATGAAGCCTTTGTCTGGTGTGTCATTGCTAAAGGTGTTTTCCCAGTCTGTGGGCTCTCTTATTACTCTCCTGGTGAATTCTTTCAATGTCTGCAGGTGTTTTATCTTTAGTATATCCCACTTGCCACTTTGTGCCTCATCTGTATTTGTGTCCTTCCCCATTTCTGATAGCCTATGTATTCCCTGCACTGGGTTTCTTTTAACGTATTCTTGACTTTTTCTTTGTCTGGAAAGACTCTTACTTCTCCATCTATCTTGATAGGTAATTTGGTTGGATAGAGAATTCTTGGGTTTGCATTATTTTCTTTCAATTTTTGGAATGTGTTACTGCACTCTCTCCTCTTCTTCATAGTGTCTGCTGATAGGTCTGAGCATATTCTTTTTTGGGTACCTTTATAGGTTACTGCTTATTTTTCTCTAGCAGCTCTCATGATTTTTTCCTTTTCATCAAAGTTGGATAGTTTAACTATTAAATGCCTTGGTGATTTCTTCTTGGAATTCAGTCTAGCTGTAGTTCCTTCAACCTCCTGAATCATTGCCTGGAGGTTTTGAAACATTAAGCTGGGGAAGTTTTCCTCTAAGAATTTCCTTACCATGCTTGCCATTGACTCATTTGTTGTGTCTTGTTCAAGTAGTCCAATTATTCTAATGTTGTGCCTCTTCATAGGATCAGACAAGGATCTCCGGTTTTCTTCAGCTTCCCTGATGATCATATTTGACTGCCTTTTTCATTTGTTGAAGTCTGCCTGGTTATCCTCTAGGTCACTTCTGTGATTCTCTGCCTCCTCAAGTCTGTTGGAAAAGTCTGTGAATTTGGTACTGGCTTTGTTAACTTCTTCCCTTAGGTCTTGAATTTCCCTTTTGTGCATGGCCTTTATCTCCTCTATCATTTCATCCTTTTGTTCTGTATTGTTTCTCTCCTATCCTGTATGACTCCAAGCAGCATTCTGAAGATTTCTTTCTGTGGAAGATCAATGTCTGCTTCTTCTATGCATGTTGTTAGGTTCAGGACCTCTGCTGCCATTGACTTTTGTTTCTCCTGTTTTTTCATTGAGGTTGTTTGGGCTGATTGCTGTTTGTGTTGATTTGTTTTAGAGGAGCCCGGTGCCATTCACCAGAGAGTTATAAAACACTGGGATCTCTCTTTGTGAGACGTGGAATGCTTCAGCACACTGCCTGCAGCTAATTGCGATGTTGGGTCCGGCTACCACTTTATCCTCCTGTGGTTTCCCTCTTTCACTAGCCATCCAGTACTCTATTATTAGGGGGAAAGTTGGATTGTCATCTCAGGGGATGTTGGTTGGGTTGTTGTGGACCTGTGAGGATGACTCTACACTGGATGATCTCACAGGAAGCCATGGTGGTGTGGCCCATGGTGTCTTGGGGCACCTCAGAGGGTGTTCATGGGTGTCTGCTGAAACTGGAGTGCTGTGGAGGATAGGTGGGTTAGCCTGTTTTGGTGTAGAGCATCATGGATGGTGGACAGAATTGTGGTTGTCTGCAAGATCACCACGTAGGTCAGGCAGAGTTTCCTGTAGCAGCGTGTATTGCTGGAGAGTGTTGTCCTAGCTGCCTTAGGATCTGTGAGGCACTACAGAAGATGGGAGGAAGTTCCCTCAGCCACTTGGGACCATGGAAGAAGCACAGAGGTTCCCCCAGCCATGTGGAACACTGTGGAAGGTGGGCATAGTTTCCCTCAGCCAAGTGGAGCACCCACCCCAAAGGGTGGGTTGGACTTCCCCTAGTTGCTTGGAGGGTAGGCGTGAGTTACCCTGCACCAGAAGATGGGCAGGATTTCCCTAGCTGTGTGTTACTCCCCAGAGGATGGAGCTCCCCAAGCTGGTGGAGGTCTGGTGTCATTGCCCTAGGCAAAAGGGAATGGCCTGGAGGCTGTCAGTGGTATGAGAGGAAAGAGAGGAGAAAAAGAAAACTGAGCCTGCTGGGACTGTGGGGGGAAAGAGAGAAGAGAGAGAAACAAACGTAAAAACATAGCTGAGCCCTGATTGCCTGATCATGGGGCTGGAGGTGTTTAAGCCCTGCCCTGAGGCTGTAGCAAGCTGTGGCTGTGTTGAAATGAAGCCCTTGGTCCAGCTGAAAGAGCCAGGCTCTGGCCAAGACTATTGCAGGGCTAAGGTTAAGCCTTAGCTGGCATCCACAGCGGTAAGCCAAAAGCTCACATTCTCAAAATCTAGTGGATCTGTGACTACTTATCTTTATGATGCTCCTCCTGTGACCCGGAAGTGTGGAATTTCCCTCTCAGTGACTCCCCTGCACTGAATTCTGTGGAGTCCCTCTGGTGTGTTACTGAGTTGCCATCTTTCCAGAAGTCCCCTAGGCCATATTTTTCAACTACTCTCTTTACTATCTGTTTCAAATGTTCACTTTCCAATTCCCAGCAATCCTCAATGCATCTAGATAATATGTCTGAGAAATTTCACACTGAAGAAGTTGGTATAATTCTTCAATTTCTTCATCACCAACATCAGCAAATGGTATATAACGTTGAATAAGAGTTCCATTAACTGAACCTCACTGTAGGCATATAGATATTATTCTATTTCAAACAACATAGTACTTCAAGGTAAATCTTGAAAAGTTCTTCTTGATGATGGATAAGACACTGTTCTTGCATTTGTTTTTTGGCATTGCAAGTCATCTGACTCTCTGAATCACATTATCCATTACTAGTTCTTTTCAGTTCACTAAGGCCTATTACTGTTTTCATGTGTTTCATTTTATTTTTGATGATTTCCAATATTTATAGGTTTATACTTCATGTATTCCACATTCTTATGACTAATGGATGTTTGCAGCTGTTACTTCTCATTTTGACTTATACCCCAACAGCAAATAAAGATTCTGAAAGTTTTTACATTAATATATATGTTTTACATATATATATATTTTACATATATATATATATAAAACCTATTTTTACCATAGTACTTTTTGACCTCCCGTCGTGTGTGTGTGTGTGTGTGTGTGTGTGTGTGTGTATGACATTCTGTCATGGGTGTGTGTATATATATATATTTGTAGTATGTGTGTAGGGCAAATTAAATATATGAAGGAGAATGATTGCCCACTTTTAGGACCTGATTAGTGTCAACACATAAGTACATCTATGGTTCAGTGAATTATTCTCCAAGGTTCTTCTAACCTTATTCTTTGTAGCTCCCACCTAATGGCTGGGTGTGATCACGAAAATAAAGCATATGGAATTCTAATAGGGGATTTATCAGTGTGCTCATCCTACTACGTTTAAAATGAGCCATATCAGAATCAGGAATGGAGTTCTTAACGCCATTAATAAAGAAGAGGCAGGACTGGGGTGCATCCTTTGGATCCCAATATTCCTGTGTGCTGAATCTCCTGATTCTTGAAGACAGAGGGCTGTGAACCAAAGATGTAGATAAGAAGTAAGTGTAGAAGAGACAATCTCATCAACAGCAGAAAACAATGTGGCAGCTGTCCTTCCATGGAGTGAGAATACTCAGAGCTTTGGGGCATGATGCTCACTTGCAGTGTTAGATGCCTCCAGGCACTAATTGGTATGGGTCATCTGTGGCAGGGAGCTGACCCATGACCCTAGAGCTGAAAGCCTTCAGGTTGAAGTTTATGGAGGTTGTGTGTGCCTGTTTGGAATTTATCTACAGTGGGAAAAGGGTTTTATTACATTTGCCCAAGCAGGGCAGAGGTCAAAGGGTCATGTAACTGAAAGGCCTCGGACCAGACAGAGCTTTATTTGTGATTATGGCTAAAGACAAATGATCCTGACTATGAAAGCTGTAAACTGGGTATTTCTGTTCCAGATTTGTAACTTGCTAATTTGTCTAATAAGCTGCATAATCCTGAGCATTATCTGTGAGTTTTACATGGGTATTGTAATGAATTTTGAATTTCTGAATCCAGCAGAGAGGTAGAGAATGCTTTAGGAACACTAGTTGGTGTCATAATTGGTAAAGAAGGTTGGTATGTGGAAGCTTGTCTGACCTCTACCTCATAGGAGACTTTGAGCTGATATGGAGTTTGATTCTCCTTCACTCCCATGACCTTACAGTATCACACCAGAGAAGACTAATATATTATTTTACTCATTGCAATGATTATTTTTTAATCATCATTTCACCAAATAAAATAGTTTCATGTTACTTTTATGATTTTATTATGCATGGTGAATGTGTGATGCCTCTCTTCCAATATGCTACCCTACACAAGTTGTGATCTGATTTATTTTATAATGACCTTGAAAGTAGAAACATTCTTCAAGTCTATGCAACTTAATTCCAATCCATTTCCTTTATAATAACAAAGCGATATAATGGCACATCACTATTTACAGCACCACGAGGAACACGGCCACTTGTCATATGCTTATGTGATAATGTTTTATTCATTCACTATTTTGAAGCTTTACATAATGTGCCTACTCTATTAGACAGGATTCTCTAGAGAAACAAAACCAGGACACTAATGATTATATATATGTAACATAAGAAATAAATGGTTCATTATTCTATAGAGCAGTACAAATGGCTCAGCGCAACTCACTTCCATGAGACAGCTAATACACTGGCAGTTCTTCAAGTCTTGAGGGCCACTGGATAGTCCTCTGTAGAACACTTCAGGTTCTCTAGGCACAGGCAGCAAACAGCAAGGCAGGTCACCAACAGTCAGCTGATGACAGGGTCTGACAGTCCCCAGCTCAAGTGATGTATACTCCAATAGCGTGGCAAACCAGGTCTTGAAGGAACCTCAAACTACAGTGACACAGTACATGGGTTAGGTATCAGACAGGTAGTGTAGCTTGCAATATGAGGCAGAGAGCAAGGTAATGTAGCCCCACTAGTCCGATCATCAAAGAGCAAGAGACAAGAAGGCGAGACTCACCCAGCCATTTATCTCTCTGCCCTTCAATTAATCCCACATGTGTTCATTGGCCATGTTGGCACAATAAACCTACCCATCACATCTACTAATCTCAAACTGTCAGATAATTTAACCCTACTAACATCACAGTTTACTGAAAGATGATATAATCACATGTATAAAAGTGTTGGAAGAAGGCGGCCAGCAAAATAATATAGAAAAGACTGTCTTCATTGAGCCCCATGTCTCTGCATATTGACCCTAACTAGAGAACATAGAGTGGAGACAGGAAGAAAACATGGCTCTCTTGTATTTTTAGCTCAATAGCACCAAATACCAGCATACTTTACTCTTTTTAAAGGAAGTAATAAAATGTACTATTCTATGATTTATCTCTTACGTTATATTTTTGCTTTTTAATCAAAATTCATTACTTAATAAATAATATAAATGTTTACCTTTTAAATGAGATATATAGATAGTAAAGAAATGAAAATTCATGCCAACTCTTAGTCACCTTATAGAATAGAAAATTCTGCCTGATAGGTTTCCAAGGTGTAATCTCAATGAAAGCTTTCTGCCTTATCTTTCTTCCCCAGAGCTTCTGGGTCATTTGAACTGCTGACTTTTCAGTTACATGTTGTGTCACCAGAGCTCTTTATGAGATATTGGATATATACATAAGAATATATTTTATGATTTGGTATACAAATGTAATAGTTTCATGCTCTTGAATTCTGAATATTGGACTTAAAATTTCTTCTTACTTAAATACTTGGTTATTAATGTTTGGGGTCTTAATAGGATTATTTTGTTACCTGCTCTCATCTTTGGATGTAGTTTTTTCTTTGTAACACAATTCTGATTTCCTATCATTTCCAGTTGTCTTGGTAGGGATGGCAAAGCCCTCATGTTTATTCACATTATATGTAAAACTCAGTTATTTTTAACCAATATTGAGTCACGATATTACTGGTTTATTTTATTAAAAATCAATGTTGAAATTCCTGGTTATAGTGTTCTTTTGTAGAGTTTGTAGTACACAATACATGCATTTGTCAAACCTCAACTCACTGCCATCAAGTTGATGCCCAATCATGGCAATTTTATAGGACAGGATAGAACTGGCCCTCTGAGTTTCTGAGATTGTAAATCTTTACTAAGGTGGAAAGTCATATCTATTCCTGCAGAGCGGTTAGTGGTTTCAGACTGATGACCTTGCAAATGATATACTTATAGTTTGCACATTTCATTGAATGTAAATTTTATATCAAAAGAATAAAACTAAAATAATGAAATCTAATTAATAAATGATATGCATGAGGAGGGATTTAGGGAGAACTTACTAATACCTGCAATAGGATACATTTGGCTGGAGAGAGAAATGAATGATTAAATGACAAAACAGGAATACTAAAATGTTAATGGTAGAATCTAGATATTATTTTATATTTGTTTATTATAACAAGCAAATAAAGAAAAAACCAACTGCTGTACATTTTACAGCATCATGCTGGATATTTTACATAATGTATTGTAGAAAAATGACATCGTATTCCATGCTTTGAAAACAGTTTTTTAGTCAAGATGATTGACAATTAATATTAGGAATACAATGATCAGTTGTTGGTTTCTAGAAACCACTTAATTAACTATATAAATTTCAAACAATATTCTATTAGATATTACTATGATTGAAAATTGTTATCTTTTATAACCTAGGAAGACTCTCTTAGGCACTTTATGTGTCCTATCTTAAACTCTCACCATAGCATTGAAAGATAGACATGAGTATTTGCTTTTTATTTTTGTCTAAGTCTCAGGGTGTGTGCTTGCTTTAGATGACATAGAATTAGAGACAAAACTCAATTTCAATTTTACTAGCCTTCTTCACTCTTCTTGGTTGACTCTTTACCTCTCTTTTTCCCATCCCTCTTGTTCCTATAGGTAGAGGCACACATATTTGAAACAATACTCTCAGTGACGTTTTTAGCCTTTGTTTCCTGGTAGTCATCATATTACTTTGGAATTTTTGTGCATATATAATTTATACAACCTCTAAAAGCTTACACTCATTTTAAGTTAGATAGCTATGCTGCTACTGCCAGTTCTTAATGCATAATTTGGAGTATTGAAATTGAAAAATTATTTCATCCTGTTTTTATCTTTCACAATCTTGATTTGCTCTTAAAAAATGAATGTAAAATTTTGAAAGGTGGTGCTAGATATTTAACCATATTTTCTCATAAACTACTCTACCAGAGAGACTGTGTACCTTCTAAAGAAATCATAATACTAAGATGTATATAAGACAGCCCAGATAATAAATTGTATACCAATATTCACTGTCTTCCAGTTTAGAAGTTGATACCATTAAGCAAGAAAAAACCTGTCACAAACTGTCATTCTTTGTTATTCATCCATTTTCTAGAGAATAATTTTTTAGTAAAAAAATCCATGGTGAGTTATACAAAATGAAACAAATTATAGAGCATGATTTCCCAAGTGAATCATCACATTTTTAATGACTTAGTTTGTTCTGACAATCTTTTATACAGGCAATGCAGTTTTTTCCTGACAAGTACAATTAGGTATGGTGAAGCACTCCTATTTCATGTTTCTGAGAGAGCTACTCAACTCAAATGGAGAAATATCCATGACAGGATGGACAGGGTAAAAGAAAGACATGTTAAAACGTAAGTAAGTCAGTGTTGAAGTGTGATTTACAAAACATGGAGCCAGCACACAAACCATGATTATATAGTTAGTGTTAAATATGCTCCTCTTTAAAGGGGAAACAATAGCATAATGGCCATGATTGAGTTGGGGGAGAGAGAGAATCTGAGAGAGATGAGAGACAAAGGGAATGAGAGAGGCATGAAGAGAACGAAGCATTTTTGTTTCTTTGTTTTGTTGCATTTGTATTTTTAAGCTCTTCATGACTAAAAGTTACATCACTTGATCAAATTCCATGTTATAAACATTTACAGGACCAGAAATGTTTTCTTCAAATCACTTATCACTTTTGGAATTTCCCTTGTAGCTGATGAATATTTGATTCATATGTTCCTATTTTCAAGGATGAAGCATCTATAATGTCCAAGAATACAGTGGCTTTGTTGAACATTTTCATCCACTTCTTTAAGATGAAACCTAAAAGAGGCATCTAAAACAATACAATAAAAGAGTTCATTATTATTATTTTAGAGATTATCTGATCAATTGAAGCCATTCGGCTCCTGAATTCTTGGTCTAAAAAGCTCCCTAAATGATAGCTTTTAAAAATCACAGCTTTTGATTAATACGTATTGATACAACCCAATATTGTAGTGCCCTGTAAGAATTGGGACTCAGAGACAGCTGGTTCTAGTGTAATGTTTGGTTTGTTGTCTCTTTTATTTCTTTTGTACTGAAAGATTTTGCATGTTTTTTTTTTTTTTTTTTGGCATACAGCTTTTTCTAGCTTTTAAATGTACGTCTATGAGAAAATATTCATTTTTATTCCATGAGCTCTATAGCACTTCTATTACAATGGTACCATTTGTGGGTAGACATGCTAAAACAGATTAAATATCATTTGTACTAAATATATATTTGAATCTTTCATAGATTCAAGTGGAAATTAGGCTTTTATTCAAATAGAAAAAGGGGGGACAGGAAAAATGCATTTGTCATCAAAGTGATAAAGATTCTAGTAAGTACCTTCTGGTTCAAAGTACTCATTGTAATAGTTGTACAGTTTTACTTCTTTCTCCTCACTGTAGGAAATGTGAGATCATATATTTCACATAAAATAATTTGAACAAAAGAAAATGGTAAGAAGTTTGTTGAGTTGTCTCAATTACTGTTCTCTATTTTATCTGTGTTTTAATATCCACTACAAGGACTACACAGAACTCCGAGAAAGAATGCACGACTAAAGGGTTTCTTAAGGAAGCTAATAGCTTTCAAAGTAAATTGGAACTGCTCAGGTTACAGCTGTAACAAATTCTCTTTTGGGTCTGCAAAGAATTATCCTAAGGACATGCACACCACTCTTCTGTGAGTCCTTCAGCTCAAACTTTGTAGGTCAGCAAACCAGTTCCCTGACATGCACAGAGGCAAACTAAGCCAGTGAACTAAGCCCATAGGTACTTAGGTTCACTTTCATGCGACAGTGAACACATCTCCCCTAAATGAATGCCAAGAAGCACCCACTCCACACAAGTCTCCTGCCCTGAAGTGCTCAGCACTACTCTATTTCATGCTCTGCCTCTTCAATCTGCTGCTCCTCCTCTGATGTCACAGGAGGTTCACTGTTCAGAGATCTCTGGGCCAAGAAGAGGAGCTTCACTCCAGGCTCTTATTGGCAGTGAGACCACCTCCTCCTGCTTTTCAGGGGACTCATTTTATACACAGTAGGATATCATTCCAGGAATCCTAGTCACGATTACTTACAGGTGAGTCCTATTAGTATCTTCCTCAACCTTCTTACCAGACTCATGCAGGAAAAGGTTGTTTGGTGGGAGTTAAGAAACATTTTATAGAAGAGCCACATTAAATAATTCACTGACCTTGAACTTGTTACTAAGTGTTTCTTTTGAGAACAACTATGGTTTTGGAGCAGAAATAACATTACTCATTTTATGTGTCCACTGTATACAAATCAGTCTGAATCACATTTCTTTACTCACTTTTAAATAATTTTAATGGTGAAAATATATAATCAGTTGTAGAACAACTACAGAGTTCGCTCTAAATCAGTAAAATATTTCTGATAAATTAAATTTATTATGGGTATTTCTATAGAAATCAGATCAAAATTTATATATCCTGCTAGTTATAAGAATGCTAGCTTGTTTATTTGAAAAAATATATGACTCTCTAAAGGGCTAGGGAGTAATTAAGATTATTGATTAGGAAGGGGGCCAAAAAAAAGATTATTGATTATTGGAAACTACTTAAACTCTGGAAACCCTATGGATTGAATAATTAGCATGGAATCAGGAAGTGCATTGCCAATATCGCCACAACTTGGTGATTCTTTTGCTTCCCTCTTGTCCTTATATTCTAGGGCCTTGTGAGATCTCCTTCTCTTTGGAGACACCACTGCATCATTGAATATAGGACTGACTACTGATAATTTGTTTCAGGCAACTTAGTCTTTGCCATACTTTCTCTGTATAGATTGTCTATAATCTTCCCCCAGAACTTGCCACTTCTTATTTTAACCATTGGGTTTCACTTTCTCTCCAATCATTTCTGGAAATCTTATTATGACCTCCTATTACAGGAAGTTACACACTCTCTCTGGTCTACTTTGCTCCAAACACTGACACTGGTCTCTTTCATTATTCCTTAGGCGTAGTTAATGCAATAACAACATAAGTGTTCTTCATTAATATGGTTTTACTGGAAAGAGTTACATCATCGAGCAGAAACAAATTAAAAGTGAATTCCAGAAATTGCCTCCTCTGGTTTTTCTTCTCCTGAGAACATAGCCTCCAGGCTAATTATTTTGTAATTGGGACCTGTTACTCCTCAATTCTGAGGCCTGGCTCTTAATGTGCTCTGGCCAGAAGAAAT
>NW_022109325.1:1271631-1274769 GCF_000313985.2 Echinops telfairi
CTTTGCTAGAGATAACACCACAAAAATGATAGCCACAATGATTTCAGTTTACATTCATCATTGTCAGTGATAATAGAACTTTGAAATGAAAGACTTTGATCTCTTTATTGTTTGTTTTAAATAAGAATTTGGTGGTGGGCTCTTGACCATCATGTTCACAGTCCTCTAATTGTGTCTTTGTACAAACATCCCGGTATGGTATCATTCTTTCCCCCCCAAAACTAACGAATTTAAACTTTTATTTACTTTGATTTCATTTTTAAGTTATACTCTGAATCAATAATTCCCTTAGTGGTTATTTCCAGTCTTTATCACTCTCTATAAATTGACTACTTTTAACTCATTCTCATTCTCATATTAATCTTACCCATTGAAAATTAATGATCTTAAGTATATACTTTCTTCACCTTCATAATTGAATCTCCAGTTGTTATTAGTATTCACTTTATAGGGATAAGTCAATCAACATAAAAGAGGATTATTTGTGTCTTTGCTTCACACAATACATTTCTATCTTATGAGATAGTTTCATGTTACCTTGGTTGAGTCAGGATTCTCAGTAGAATTTGTAGGCTTACACACACCCCCATTATGTAACTGAACATAATGCAATCAACCCTCTGATGGCATCTTCTATGAACAGCAAAGCAGTTGTAAGATTTGGGTTGCTACAACCTCCTTACTAAGCTTAAACCTCTGAGTAATTGAAGGCTTGCTTGAGAGTGTGGTCTACTTCCTGTACAAAAGTAGATGCTGTGGAAAAAGTTGTTGGCTTTTGCTGAGTCTGGAACCTGTATATGGATTTTGCTTCTCGAGAGAACCTATGTAATATAATTTATGAGTAAATTGTCCTTACTACTATTCATTTTTTTCATCTTAATTATACACTTCTCTCTTTATTTCTTCCTCTTTCTATAGACCTTTTAAATAGTGTCTTCTGTGACCTTTTGTGATGTGTATAGTAGACTGATAGACTTCTGTTTGTTGATCTTGTATCCTGACACTCTGCCATATTCCTCTGTTGGTTCCAACACTCCACTTGGAACTATATATTTTCAATATATAGAATCATATCATCTGAATAATGATAATTTCACCTCGTCCTTCCCCAGATGAATACCTTTGATGCCTTTTCTTTGTATTATGTTGTTAGCTAGGACCTTCAGTGCGATGTTAAACAAGAGTGAGGACAAGGGGCATCCTTGTCTGGACCCCTTGTTCAGTGGAATTGTTTTAGTCTTTTCTCCATTGACTACCACATTGGCTGTTGGTTTTTCATATATAACTTGTATAATTTTGAGGAATTTCACTGTATTCCTATCTTCATGAGTGTCTTAAACAGGAATGGGTGTTAGATGTTGTCGAATGCTTTTTCCACATTTATCGATATTATCATGTGGTTCTTACAGTTTTTTCCTGCCAATGTGGTGAATAATACTAATGGTCTTTCATATGCTGAACCATCCCTGTATCACTGGTATGAATCCCACTTGGTCACAGTGAATTATTTTTTCATATGCTTTTGTATTCTATTGGCCATTATTTTGTTAAGGATTTTTGCATCAATGTTCATTAGGGATATTGGTCTGTAGTTCTAAATTCTTGTGGGATCCTTGCCTGCTGTAGGAATCAGAGTTATACAAACTTCAGTATTTATAATGTTCCCTTGAGCATTATATAGTACCCCTCCTCGTCTCTTGTCATGACCTGTATCTTGAGATCAATTTTGTCAGATATTAAGATCACTCCCCCTGCTGTTTTTGCATTGCCATTTGCTTGGTATAAATTTTCTCCAGCCTTAAATCTTAACCTGTTTTTGTCTGCAAACTTGAGATGTGTCTCCTGTAGGCAGCAGATCGATGGGTTATGTTTTGTGAACCAGTCTGTTAGCCTCTGCCTTTTATACTTGAGGTCAGGCCATTGAAATTCAGTGCTATTACATCCATCTGTGGACTCTGTGATGTCATCTTGTACTTTTTGTGTTGGGTATTTTCCTACTTACCTATCTTATCTGCTTGTGTTGTATGTGTGAATGGTTAATTTTTGCCTTCTTTCAACTATTGAGCCAATGCTATCTTGGGGGCTGTTTTCTCTTTGTCGCCCTATGGGTGGAGTTTTCCTATGTGATGGTCTCTTATTTGCACTTGGTGAGTCTTGATCTTTTGCGTTTACTGGATCGGCAAGGATCTTTTGTAGGGCTGGGCTTTTCTTTATGTATTCTTTGAGTTTTTCCTTGTGTGGGAAGACTCTTCTCCATCTATCTTAATAGATTATCTGTCCAGGTACAGTATTCTTGGGTTTGCATTATTTTTCCTTTAGTTTTTCGAATATGTTACTCTATTCCCTCCTCTTCCTCGTAATGTGTGCTGATAGTTCTGAACAAACTCTTATTGGGTTACCTTTATACATAACTTTGGTTTACCCTACCTACTTTTATGACCTTCTCCTTTTCCTCGTGATTGGATAATTTAACTATTATGTATCTTGGTGACTTCTTAGGATTCAGTCTGGCTTGTGTTCTTTCAGCCTCCTGAAAGTTTGCCTAATTTTCATTTATTAAGCTGGGGAAGTTTTCCTCTAAGAATTCCTGGCTATTTTCACTGTTGACTTCTTTGTTGTGTCTTGTTCTGGTACTCCAATTATTCTAACATTGTTTCTATTCATAGCATCAGACATGGCTCTCAGGTTTTCTTTAGCTTCTCTAATTGTCTTGACTGCTTTTCCCATATGTTGAGGTCTGCTTGGTTATCCTCTAGGCCACTGGTGTGATTCTCTGCCTCCTCAAGTCTGCTGCCAGTCTGTCAATTTGCTACTGGATTTTGTTATTTCATTCCTTAAGTTTTGTATTTCCCTTTGGTGAGTTGCCTTTATTGCCTCTATAATTTCATCCTTTTTTTTTTCTACTGCCTCCCTCATATCCTGTAGGTCTCCAAGCAGCATTCTGAAAATTTCTTTCTGTGGCAGGTCAATATCTGCTTCTTCTATGCACGTCATTAGGTTCATGACTTCTTCTGGAATTGTTTTCTTTTTCTCCTGATTTTTCATTTAGGCTGTTGGGCTGGTTTCTGTTTATGAGTTGTATTAGAGGAGCCTGGAGCCATTTTTTCAGAGTCAAAGAGCACTGGGTTCTCTCTTGGG
>NW_022109325.1:1274869-1281937 GCF_000313985.2 Echinops telfairi
CTCATATGAGTGCTTCTATTAATTACCTGCAGGTAGCTGTACTGGGGAGTCAGGCTTTATCTTCCTGTGGCTTCACTCTTACCCTAGCCCACCAGTATTCCATTATTTGGAATGTGAGTTGGATAGTCTTCCCATGAGACACTTATCAGTTTATTGTGGACTCACGAGGGTTTAGTTTCACTGGCTGATCTCTATGTAAGCCATAGTGGTTTGTCTCACAGTGCTTGGAGCACCTCGGGTGGCATATGGTGTTTCCCTCTGCAACTGGAGCATTGAGTAGGGTGTGTGGGTGTACCCTCCTTAGTGTGGAGCACTGTAGCTGGCAGGCAGAATTACCCAAGTCAGAGAGATCCCCATGGAGTTTGGGTGGATATTCCCATGGCAGCATGGAGCCCCACCAGTTTTGGCCAAGAGTTCTTCCAGTCACTTGTAGGATCTTGGAGTTTAGGCTAGAGTTTTCCAAGCCTTATAGAGGGGGGGACACCCAGCTGCTTGGTGTATGGAGGAGGACTGGCATGATTTCCCCAGCTGTGGGTAAAACCAACAAATGTGTGTGGGAGCTCCCCAAATTGGGCCTTCAGAGTTGCACTAGGCAGAGGGGAGTGACCTGGAGGCAGATAGAGAGGAAATAGAGAGAGAGGAGAAGAAAAAGAGAGAAAGAAGAAAACAAAGGCAGGAGCAAAAATGTCAAGCAAACTAACACCCACTCACAAAACAAATACAAAGACTAAGCAAAAGTAAAAAGAGTCAAAGAAAAGAAAACAACAAAAAAGGAAAATTGAATCTGCTGAGACTGTGGCAGGAAAGAGAGAAACATAGAAGAAGAGGAGAAAAGAAGAAAAAACTGAAATAAGAATAAAAAGAAAGAAAAAAAGAAAGGAAAAGCAAAGGAGAGAAAAAGTAGATAAAAAGATACCTGAGACCCATGCCTAGCATTGCCTCATGATGTGTGCAGCACTGTTACAGGGGGCAGGCTGTAGCTCTCCCCACTGGGTGGGTGAAGTTCCCCTAGGCAGAGCATAGGGGTCTGGAAACCAGCAGTGGCATGTGGAAGGAGAGAGAGGGAGAGGAGAGAAATAGAAAAGCAGAAAGATAGGAGAAGAGAACAAAGAGAGAAAAGAAAGAAACAAGAGGAAAAATACAGCTGTGCTCAATAAGATTGGCTGTGATGGTAAAGAGAGAAGAAAGAAAGAAAGAATAAAAAGATAACTGATCCACGATTGTCTGAGTATGGGGCCAGAGAGGTTTAAACCCTGTCCCACAATGACAGGTTGGTGTGCCCTTTTAATGCCGGGACCCAGTCATGCTTGGCAGAATTTCCCTAGTTGTCAATATCACTTAGAGGCCCGATGGAAGTTTCCTCAGCAGTGAGGAGCACTGTAGAGGACTGTCACAGCTGCCCTGTGTGGTGTGCAGCACTCCCACAGAGGCAGGCTGTAGTTCTTTCTCACTGCTATTTGGGTTGAATTGCCCTGGGTGGAGGATAGTGGCCTGGAAGCCAGCAGTGGTGTATGATAGGAAAGAGAAGGAGAGAAGAGGAAAAAGAGAGCAAAAGAAGAAGTAAAGAAAGAAAGAAGGAAAGAAAGAGAAAGAAGGAAAGAAAGAGAGGAAGGAAGGAAGGAAGGAAGGAAGGAAGGAAGGAAGGA
Source organism: Echinops telfairi (assembly GCF_000313985.2). Taxonomy (NCBI): domain Eukaryota; kingdom Metazoa; phylum Chordata; class Mammalia; order Afrosoricida; family Tenrecidae; genus Echinops; species Echinops telfairi. The sequence goes on from NW_022109325.1 coordinate 1,276,516, forward strand.
AAAAAACTGAGCCCTTTGAGACCAACTGCTGTAGGAAAGAGAGAATATAGAAAGAAGAAATAGAGTGATAAGGAGACAACTGAGTCTTGATCACCTGACCACGGGGCTGGAGGAGTTCCAACTCTGTGTCAGTATAGCGGGGTGGTGTCCCTGCTTGATGTAGGGTCCCAAAGATGCTAGGTGGGATTACTCTTAAAGGCAATATTGCAACAGCGGCCACGCATCACTTCTCACTGTGGTACTGAGTGCGGAATTTCACTGGTATATCTGCCTTGTGCTATATGTAGCACTACAGCAGGGGGTCATGGGGTGTTCCCTCAGCCCCATGTAGGGCCCCAGGACAGGCAGGACCTCCCCAGCAGTGTGTAGAATCACTGAGAGGGAAACTGGGCTTATTGTCCTATCTATACTTCTGATGCCCTATTAGATCAGAGGATTTTTATTATTTTTAATATTATTTCCCCTGGCCAGCTATAATAGAATCAAATTAAATTGGCTCCCTGGCTCTGGGCTCTGGGTCTGTGCTCAGTTAGAAACCTATGCTGGTTCCAGAGGGTCTTTATTATGCTGAAAGCCTCCAGGCACTGTAACTAAGTTCTGGCATTCCTTAGCATGGGCTCCCTTCTTATGCTGATGTATGTTAAGGGACTCCTACATGTTTTTTTGGAGTTGAGCAATGAGCCTGGGATTTTCACTTTTTACTAAGAATTTACATTCTCTCTTTTTAATATTATGCTTATGAGGTGTGCTGTTTTGGGGCTGTCACACTGACACCCAGAGGGGAAGATCCAGTTTATCAGGGAGGTTGTTTTCTTCTCGGCTAACTGGAACTGAATTCACCCCCTGGACTATGACTATCCACTTATTTTCTCATAACCTGTGACCTTCCTCAGGTAAATTCCTGATTTTTCTTCTACTACAATGTATGACTACCCACCGACTCCGCTCCCCAGGCTATGGGCTCAAGGCAGCTAACCATGTGGAGAGCTCTGGTGTGGCATTCTCCTTGTGTCTGGCATTATGTTCCCTTTGGGCATCAGCCTGGGGAAATCACTACTTGCTGTGAAAGGGCGGAGGTAGCTCTTCAGCTGGACTCCATGAGTCCAGCACACTGAACCTAGAGCAATTTGGTGCGTTCTTGGTTTGCTTTATGAGTGGAAATCATGAAAAACATGGGGTCAGAACAGATCCTAGTACCCTAGTTCTAATTTCAGAACTCTGCCTCCCAGTCTCCTTCACCTTACCTCCCAATTTTCTGGTCTGGCAGCAGGAGCTTCGGGCTGGTGAGTCTTAACTAGACACCATCTTCCCAGGGTCCCCTATGATACTTTCAATATTTTTTTCTAGCACCACAATTCAAGTGCATCTGTTCTTTTTTTTTTTTAATCTTCTTTATTCATTGTCCAACTTCATATGCATATGGGGTCATTGAAAATATGATGTCAGGTGTACCTTAGTCCTCTAAGTACCATCCTTTCTTTTCAATACTCTAAAGAGGTCTGTATAGCATGTTAGCCTAATTTCTCTACATAACTGTTGCTTTCCATTAGTTGCTAAATCAGTTCCAATTCATAGTGAGTGTTTGCAGCGCTACTTCATTTCATTGAAAAATTTTACTGGTATTCATCAATTCCGGAGGCCTTTTATTTATTTTTTTGCCAATACCTTTAGTGCAGCTTGGGCATCTTCTTTCAGTAACATTGGTTCTTGCTCATATGCTACCTTTTGAGCTGGTGGAATGTTGACCAATATTTTTTGTTATAGAGACTCTGCACAATCCATCTTATTCTGACACTTTCTGCATGACTCAATATTGTGTCCATAAAATCCTTCAATATTGCAATGAGAAGCTTTCATTTTTCCCTCAGTTATTTCAGCACAGGGAATACAAGTGGATTCTCTCGTTTGGCTTATTCTCCATATCTTACCCATTTCAATATAATACTTTTCCTCTTGAGCCTCCTTTTGAAATTTTCTGTTAAGCTTTTTACTTCAAAATTTCATTTAAAATGACATAAAATAAGGGAAAAGTTAAATAATAGATTTCAAAGAGACTATGGAATTTACTCTAGAATGTAAAGTGAGTATATATAACTACTTATTTACAATCCTTGTATTCAAAGTGAGCTTTGTTACATTAATATGTGTCATTATTATTTAAAATATAATTCATGTATCTTTCCCAAATTCTAAATTATTTCTGTGGGCAGGTACACAAAATTTTTTAAGTATATTAAGTAAATAAAAAAACTTTTAAGGATTCAAATTTCAAATAACAGCCATATGCTCAGCAAGTGGAAACATTTTTTAAATGTGACAACTGATGTTCAATACATTAGAGTTCTGAAGACACAAGGGAATTAGTGATGTATGGTACTGCCTTGGCTTATAATTACATCAATTTCACTTAATCTGAAAGCTAAAAAACCAAGGCATTAGAAGGAAAATCTACAGTATAGCTATTATCACAGATGATTTGAATCAATTCACTCCTACTATTCATATATGATCTTCTTCATGTCATCCCACAACTTGTCAGGTCTTCTGTCATTAGTGTTCAATGTATTAAATCTGTTCTTGTGATCTTCTGACCCATGGAGTTGAACCCAACTTTACTTAGATACTTCTACAACTGTATGAGCTGTTTCTTGATATAGATCTTTCTATATGCATCTACACACAAGCACCACTGGTTTTGTACTCTAAAGAACTCAGTATAACATACCTTGATTTTTATTATCTTATACATTCTTTTGACCTTAACTGGGTTTTTAGGAAAACAAAATATAGTTACTAGAGAATTAAAAATATACATATATACTCTAACAAACAATAATTATACATTTAAGGAGTGATTTCAAAGAAAGATAACAATGAATACTTAGACAAGATAATTTCCCTGCACACATATTTTAGCAAATACTAACTGTAGGTAATTATATCCTTGCATGTAACACACACAAAAAACATTGATGGCTGAAAAATAAAATGAATCTTAGAAGTTAATAGACAAATGGAATATGAGCTCAATCATTAATCTCTAAAGTGTCAATAAGAAAATGAAATGAAAATATTTTATAACTCATGGGTGAGAAAAAAAAGAAAGGAAAGTATCACATAGGGAAAATATTAGATACAAAAAAGAGCCAGGAGGCCTCATAAGGCTCAAAACAACTTCTAGGAGAGTGTAAGGCTAATAATAAAAAAATTACTGAGGTTGATAAAATATTCAGGCTCCAGAGTAAATAGGGTCAGTGGGCACAAGGCATATAGATTTAATAAATCTGTATGTGACACATGACTTATTTTAATGAAGTTACTGATTGGTAAGGATACCACGGGACAAGAATTTACAGGTTTCCAAAGAAAAAGCACAAGTTACTCATTAAAGAGTGATGTTAGAATCTAATATTAATATTGTCTCAACAACTAAAATGAAAAAAATTACATTAAAAAAACTGTCAAGGAGTTGCTCATTTAAATGCAGAACACCTTTATAATAAATTCTCTAAACAGGGAGGTAGAAAAAAACTAATAAAGAGTCCTCCAAACAAATATTGAAATGTTGAAATCATTTCTAATAATTGTTTGCTACCACTAGTAAATGAGAAGTATTGATCAAAGGGAATAATCTGCTTATAGAATGAGAATGTTTTGTCATTATCAGACAATGAGTTAATGTTAGAAACTATGGGAAACACAGTGTAATTCTTTTTTGGTATTCTGAGTGGATGTTTAATGTTCACTGTAGTCCTGTTGCTTGGAAATTTTTTATTTTTACTCTACCATGCAAGTATGGATACCTATTCAGTTCAGTTGGTAGAGGAGGAAAGAGTATACTGAGAGTGAGCTTCACCAATGCTAGTCAATATTGTTTGGACCTTCTAGTTTATTGAACACAAGGGGAAATGATCACTTTCAACCTATATGAGGACAAATCTAGGATAAAAGGTTGTATTTAACTAAAGCCATGATAAATTGTAAAATAATATGAAGAAATACCAGGGTAATTTAATTACAGGTAGTCAAAAACATTTTTTTTTCTATATCCAGCCATAAGTAATAAATGAGAAAAAAAATTCCCTTTCACAATAGCAGTAGTCTTTTTTTTTTGGACCACGGAGAGAGAACAAGTGAAATGGCAGCATAATATCTACTTCAGATACACCCCATGCCCAGTCTGCAATATGAAGTGTGGTCTCTATGGATATCACCCCTTCTATTCCTATTCTCTCATGATTGGATGCTCTGCGCTGCAACCAAAGCCTCCTTGAATGGGCCTCCCAGAGTCCTGGCAGCTGCTTTAGGACATATCTCTAGTATAATGAGAGCTGACAATTTTTAGCTTTTCTCCTTATCATAAATTTATATTTTATCATATACATAGTTTGAGAATTTATCAATTATTTATTTACACCTCTTTTTCATTTTTAATGGTTTCATGACATTTCAAACCTGGGATGTAAATTAAGAAATGAAGCAATCTTGGTGACCCTGTGAGTTATCCATTGGACTGCTCTCAGGAAGTTCAATAGTTTAAAACCATCTGTGGTTCTGCAAGAGAAAGAGGAGGCTCTCTGGCTCTTTGAATATTTACAGGCTAAGTAACCCTATATAGGGTCACCATGAGAATTGAATGTATAGTAGTGTTCTTTTGTTTGTTTGTTAAATTAAAACGAGTGTTTTTTTTTAAAGAACTGATTTTTAAAATATAATTTAGAAACTGGAAATTAATACTTTAATTTCGAAGCTTATTTCCAAGATATATTTTAGCATTATACAAATGAAGTGTATTTCTTTTACCATGCATCTTTGGAGGGCTTCTGATTCATTTGTTTGCTTTTATAATAAGGAATCTACTTTTTAAAAATTAAATGTCAAATATTTAGAACATATTATCAAAGAACCCCCAAAATCCACTTGCTATCCAACTCATTAAAATCATACTGAAAAGTAGAAAGACTAGGGATAAAGGGGGTTGTCTCCAATGGTATGCTAAACGACAATTCAGGTGGTCACACCACTAAAAGATTTGGAAAGAAATCAGGCACTCAGCTAGACACCTATGGGTTCAATCCAAAGCTGAGCATACTCAGACTGAGATCAATCTGGGTACACCCACATTAGGCACCAGAGACATTACATTACACAGATGCACCTGAATTTAGCCACTAAGATGGGCCAGTACCCTCAACCACGCCTCCTCTCCACAAGCCAGTAGGGATAGGAGGGATTAAATAGTAGACTGAGGGCAGGCCATGCCCCTTTCTTGGTTTCTCTCTTGCTGGTCAGGGGGTTGGATCTCTCTCTCTCTTTTTTTTATTAAATAATCATTGTATTAGGGGCTCATACAACTCATCACAATCCGTACATACATCATTTGTGTCCATCCAGCACATTAGTACATATGCCTGCCCGTGTG
>NW_022109325.1:1282070-1291136 GCF_000313985.2 Echinops telfairi
CACTTTCAGACCATTTTCCACATGGATTTTCATGCTCCCATGAAGGGGCCATTTTCAGTCGTGAATTTTCCCACGGCCCCCACCATGTGGTCTTGCATATTTTCCAGATGTAGTGTATACTATATGAGATTGTAATACCTGAAACTTCCTGAGTCACTCTGGGTAGACTAGAGAAACAAATCCACAGAAACTCATATATGTATGAGAGAGTTTTATATAAAGAGTAAGTGTACATTAAGATAGCATCCCAACCCAGTCCAGTCCAAACCCGTAAGTCCGACATTAGCCCATATATCCAACACTGATCTACAAAGTCCTCTTTAAACTCACAAAACACACCCAATGGCTCCGAATATAGGAGGAAAGCTGAATCAGGGAGCATGTAAACATCTCAGTGCTGGAAGATCTCTATGCGGCTTCTCCAACACCCATGGCTGCATCAGGGTAGGTCCATGTGGCTTCTCCTCAGGGATGTTTTGCATGAAGTGAGCCTTGCCAGCTGAGGCCGAGAACTAATTAAGGCAGCTGTCCACTGGTCCAACTATCAGAGAACAAGAGACAAAAGAGACAAAGCTCGCCAAGCCACTTATCTCTCCACCATTCAATTAAACTGCTCTTAAATTAATCCCACATGTCTTTATCAGCTAGGTCGGTATAATAAACCTTAATTATCACACTTTCCTTTCCCTCATAAAAGTTACTTAAATTTACAAGAGTGCTGTGTGAATTCTTTCAGCATTGAGAAGCAAGAACCGAGGTAAACCATCCCAGAAACTACTAACACTCTATTTTGTCCCAGAGACTGTAATTCTTTATGGGAGCAGAGCTACTAATGGGTATGACCTTGTGGTTAGCAGGACATTACTCCTTTAGGATATAATTAATGCACCGTTAAGACCTACTTAGTATATATTAATTTCAAGATTGTCTGCCAATTTTTTATTTGTCTTGTTTATCATTTAGGGACTTTTGGGCCTAGATATTCAAGTTAGTGTGTTAGAGAATTTTGATTAAACAAATATTTGTAGGATAGCATTATGTTGTCATATTAGTCCAAGATAAAGAAGAATTCATAGCTTCAAAATGGTTGCTATGATTAAATCACAAAACCTAATTTTATATTTATTTAGCAAGAGACATAGTCAATACATCTAGATTTTAAATATGTAAATCACACACAACAAATTATGAACAGCATATAGAAATCAATTTATTCTCTTTGTTCCCTTCTGGAGTTTATGTTAGAAGAAATGAAACAGGATCACCCATTAGTCACTTAATTCTGCTATTTCCATTTGATTCTTATGTAGCTACTATCCCTAACTTTTATAATTAGTAAAATATATTAAATATTTAAAACCTACAGTGCTAGTACATTTTGCAAAACTCAAGAAAATGATATGTAACACAATATAAGTTTATAAAAAAAGTATTCTTTATGTTGATTGCAAGTGTATATAAAAGGGGGTACCACCCAAAAACTGGACTTGCACTTGACGGAGTGGAGTTTTCATGTTACAAATTTTTCCCACTCGGAGAGTATTGAGTAACTCATTCTAAGTTAGTGCACCCACTGGCATCACCTGAAAAGGTTCTCTTTAGCTACAGTGAATTTTTTTCATAAAAACAATTTCATTCAAACCTCGTTTTTTTTTGATGGCCAATTTAATAGAACAGCATGTGGCTGTGAAATTTTGTTTTCTGCTCAGGTAAAATGTCATAGAACCTGTTGTGATGTTGAACACAGCTTACACAGGAAAAGTCAAGTGTACTGGTAGTTTTCTCATTTCACAGATGTTGAAATGTCAAATGATGACAAACCTGATTCTGGACATTCGTCAACTTCCCCAACAGACAAAAATGTTGACTTCTAGTGCATTTGCAGTTCGTTCGACCAGGTCATACTGTTAACCAAGCTTTCTATTTAGAGGTTCTGAAAAGATAACATAACAGTGATACAAAAAAGGTCTGTTTATGGCACATGGGGCACTGGTTTGCTACCACCGCAATGCAGCTGTTCATGCAGCCATCTCCATGTGCCAGTTTTTGGGAAAAAAACCAGCATGCCTCTCTTGCCCCACACACCTGACTCAACTGACCTTGCTCTGTGTGACTTCTTTTTGTTTCCACAAATGAAGAAGGACATGAAAGGACAGCGATTTGATGATGTAGAAGAAGGGGGGGGCGGGCGGAGAGGGAGGTACTGTCAGCCATCCAAACAGATGAGTTTCAAAAATGTTTCAAAGAATAGAATCACAGATTTGAAAAATGTATTAAGCATAACAAAGAGTAATTTGAAGGTGATGAGGTTATTTTGAAAAAAACTTTAAATACATAGCTTTGAAAAAAAATCCTTTTTTTTTTTTGGACCTCCTCATATGATTTTTCAATTCCAAAAGTAAAACTCACTGCCCTCAAGTCAATGCTAACTCGCAGTGACCTTCTGTGGGTTTCCAAGACTGTAACTATTTATCGGAGTACAGAGTCTAGTCTTTCTCCCATGGCACTGCAAGTGAGTTCGAACGGTTGACCATGTGGACTGCAACCCACTTCATAACCACAAAACTATCAGGGCTCCTTGATGTTACAATTAGATGAACTTTAATAGACTGAGCATATTTTTAGTTAAAAATGATCCAAACCAATGAATTTGAACAAATCTTTACTTTTCCTCCTTTGTGATATGTTGAATTTTATATTTACAACCCAGTCAATGATAGAATAGCTGTTCACAAATCTGTTTTCCCATCATAATGATATTATAAACATTTTAATTGTTAGGTATAATAATTTTACAGTCTCTTAAGATCAGCATGTGATAAAATGAATTGTATTTTTAGGCAAATAATCAGTATACATTTTTCCTAGCTATGCCCTCCCCTCTAATGTTTTTCTAAGAATTTTATGCTTGCCTTATAAAAATATACATATTGCTATAAAGAAATAGTTATCACACAGTGTCTGATGATTAAGGTTGTGTGTCAACTTGGCTACTTCCTGATTCTTAGTGGTTTGGTAGTTATGCTGGTGCTAATTTATCTTGATATATTCGGATATAATATAATCACCTCAACCATGAAACCTGCTATGAACAATCAATCATTTGACGTGATGCTTCCTTGGAGAAATGACCTGCTTTCAATTGGATGCTACGATAAAATTATCTTGTCTATTGCTGGATCTGGATGGCATATGACGCATCATAATTTGAATTTCAATTCTCTGGACCTGTGTCTATCCATATCGCCAGCTGAACCTGAGAGCTGTTAACTTTATCAGCCTGAGTCAGCAGCCTGACTTTAATTCATTTGCTAACCAGCCACAGCCTGAGTCTAACCGTATTGTCTTGGGTTCCTCATTTCTTATAACTCTGTGAGTCAGAGAAATTTCCAGCATGACATCTGATATATGTAATTAAGATTTGGCAGCCTGACAACTGTGTGAGCTATTTCCTTGGGCTAAATAAATCTCAATATATTTAAATTCACAAACACACATGCTTTTCATCCACCATTTATCTGTCCATTTGTCATACTGTGGTGACTTGTGCATTATTGTGAGGCAGGAAACAATGTCACAGGTATTTCAAATGCTAGCAAAGTTACCCAAAGTGAACAGGCTTCAGCAGAACTGGCAGACAACAGTGAATAACAGACAACAAAGAAGGAATTAACTGCCCAATTTGGAGGAAGTAGGATCCGAAAACCTTATACATAGCATCAAAATATTGTCAGATATGGGAAGCCTAATGAATGGAACCAGAACACTGTCAGAGATATTGCCAGAGGATGGGTCCCTCAGGTTAGCAGGCACTCCAAATGTGACTAAGGAGGAACTACTTTCTCAAAGTAGAGTCAACCAGGGTGACATTAATAAGGTAAAACTTTTGGGATCTTCATTTGCTTATGTGGCACAACTCACAATTAAAAGAAATAGCTGTGAAAATCTAATGAATGGAACTTATAATGTATGAAGCATGAATCTTATATATATATATGGACCAAATATATAATATATGAAGCAGGAATATTAGATGATGTCAAAATGAAATGGAATGTATAAAGATCAATATCCTAGATATTAGCTGAAATTAACTGGATTGGCCTGTTTTAATCAGAAAATCATATGGTTTACTATGCTGCGAAAGACACAAACAAGGAATGGCTTGCATTCATTATCAAAAAGGATATTTCAAGATCTATATTTTCATTTTTTATTAAAAGATTTTATTGGGGGCTCTTACAACTCTTATTATAATCCATACATCAATTGTATCAGGCATATTTGTACATATGTTGCTGTGTTAGTCTGGGGAGACTAGGGAAACAAATTCATCGAGACATATATGTATATAAGAAAGAGGTTTATATACAAGAGCAATTGAATATTGAGAAAGCATCCCAATCCAGTCCAGATCAAGTCCATAGCCCATATGTCCAATACTAATCTATAAAGTCCTCTTCAGACTTATGAAATACATGCAATGATGCTGAATGCAGGAGGATCACAGGCCAGTGGGTTGGAAGTCTTGTGGATCCAGTGGCATTGTAAGTATCTCAGTGCTGGCAGGGATCTCTGTGTGGCTTCTCCAGCTCCCAGGACATAGCGCCATGTGTCTTGTCAGTAGAGCATCTCTCAGGGAGTGAGTCTTGAGTGTGGTCACTAGAGAGTCTCCAAGGGAGTGAGCTGAGAGAGAGTGTCTCCCACCTCCAAGGAGGAAAAATATAGGAGTTCCCAGTATTCTCAGGGCAAGGCCATGCCCACACAGAGGCCTCATTGGTTATGTAAGGCCAGGCTCCACCCCTTCACTAGCAATCCTCTCAAATTGACACCAGATTATGTAAATTCCACAGTTGCCATTATTCTTTCTCTGCATTTACTTTCCACTGAGCCCTTGGTATCAGTTCCTCTTCCCCCTACCCCAGTCCTGGGGACTCCTTGATGGATAATAAAGTTACTATCTTCATATTTCACACCAACTGCTGTCTCCCTTCCCACATGATTTCTGTTGTTCTTTCCCCTCCCCGGGGCAGGGTGTGTGTTTCAGTCATTGGGATCAGCTCCTCCTTCCTTCCTTTCTCTCCCCTGCTTCCCCTACCCTTCTGGTATCACTGTTCCTTTTCCTGTTCCTGTATTCTGTGTGTTGTGAGCTCTTATCACTTATCTATACCTGTGTACATGCTCTGGTCAAGTCTGGAATGATAGCACTGGGGTCATGATAGTGATGGGGTGAGGAAGTCTTAGGAACCAGAGAAATATTGTGTGTTTCAGTGGTACTTTACTGCGCCCTGGTTGACTCATCTCTTCCCTGTGATCCTCTGTGAGGGGATGTTCCATTCTCAATGATATGCTTTTGTTTGTTTGCTTGTTACTGGTCTTCTGATGCCTGTTACCCAGTCCAGATGACACCTCATGATTGCACCAGCTGGTGTGCTCCTTACATGTTGGCTTGTTACTTCTCTGCTGGATGGCTGCTTGTTTAACTTTAAGCATTTAAGACCCCAGATGCTATATATTTTAATAGCTGGGAACCATCCACTTTCTTCACCACATTTGCTTATGCACCCATTTTGTCTTCAGCGATTGTTCCTGGAGGGTGAGCATCACAGAATGCCAGTTTGTTAGAACAAAGTGTTCTTATATTGAGGTAGGGTATGAGCAGAGGCCCAAAATCAATCCACTACCTCAGGGTATTGCCATATAAATATATGTACATAGGCCAATACCTCTATTTGTATGAATTAATGTATTTACATATGTACGCACCTATGCTTTTACCTTTATCCATAGCTTTGCTTCCTAGTTCCTCCTATCCCACCATCATGCTTGCCCTACTCTCACCTCTTAGTACTTCCTCTCAGCTAGATTGCTGTTGCTTCAACACTCCCAGGATCTCTACATCCTCCTCATTGTTGATTTTAATTCCCTAGTTGTTCCCCTGTCTATGGCATTTGCTCACCACACCCTTCCTCAGCCACCTTCTCCCCCCAAGTCCCTCTGGGACCAACGGTCCATTGCTTTCTCCTCGAGCTTGCTTCTCATGCCTGTCTTATATAGGTAGGCAAACCAACAATGACAGAAACCAAACAAAAAGAAAACAAACGATTGAAAAAAGAAAGGGGAGGAGCAAAAACACATAATTCCAAGTCTGTCCACTGATCTTTATGACTATCTCCCCACTGGTCTTGGGGGAATTTAGGAGATGCCCTTCCAAGCCTGAAATCTATTTTGGGGCCTCCCTAGGGACTTTGTGGGTTTGCTTTGCTCTAGTTGCTGATTTGTTATGTTCTCTTCTTGGTTTGCCACACTGCAGAGGGTTCAGATCAAACTACCTCCCCGCTGTGTGTCCCCAGTATTGTCCTCTGTTCTGGTAGTCTCCAATAAGGGGACAACATGTCATGAGTTATTGTAGGCCCTACAGTTTTCTCTGTGCCTTAGCAGCTCCATGTGGGAATGTTGTCCTCTGGTGTGCCAATAAGGGACTTTGACTGACCATCCCTTTCTCTTTTTCCTTCTTGGTTTGCTTCAGTGTGGGCGTATTATGGCAGTCCCACTCTCCAGCATATGAGTTTACTGTTGTTCTCTGTCATACATACTTCTGGCGTGTGTGTGTGTGTGTGTGTGTGTGTGTGTGTGTGTGTGTGTGAGTTTGGCTCTGGTCGCTCATTTTTTCTCGTGTTTCTTCATGTGGTTATGTTGCCCTTATGGTTTGATGTGCTGTGGTGGGGTCTGTATGCACACTCCCACTTCTGTGGAGGCAACCAATAGTCTCCCCCTGGAGGGTTAATGTCCTGCTCCACCCATGCCATTATCTCACTTTTGCACACACACCCTTTCTCCCTCCTCCTTCCCCCTTTCACCTTCTTTGTGTTGGATTAACATGTACCTCCTTGGGTTTGTCCACCTGACTGCCTGTACCTCAACCCATATATTATGAAGGGTAGAACCCATATATTAAAACAGTGTAGAACTACTTAAAGCAGTGGAAATCCCAGTCTTTCTCCAGAGAAGTGGCTAATGTTTTGAATTGCTGACCAGGTTAACCACTATTGCACCAGGGCTCCTACATAAAACAAAGAGCTTATGAAAATACTTGGGGATGGGGGAGTGCACAGCTGCCAGTCTATCTTGATCAAGTTCATTTTTGTGTAAAAATACTGCCATATGTTCTATTTTCTAGGCATGGCTCATAAGTACTTTCCTCATGAAATCCACATCTGTGGACTTAAAGACAAGCAAAGTGAACTTGTAGGATAGGTATTGAAAATATAGATGCTGTTGGATGGAAGAGTCTGCATTACTGCTACCAGAGTCTCTCCATTCAGGCTGAGCTCAGATTACAGAGAAGCAAAAGAGTTGACAGTAACATAAGATGCTTTATTTGGTTGGGCAAACAGGAGGCATACATCAGGACTTGCTTGATCAAGAAGACCTCCTGAACAACAGGCTAATGGGTTTAAATGAGTCAGGAAATATGAAGAAGAGTCTCATCCAAGAAAAGGACTCTGAAACACAATAAATGAAGCAAATAAAGTGGTTTGGGAGCAGCTTGCTTGTGGTCTGCATATTCTCTCAGGATTTAGGAGGCTTAAGATGACTGATGATAGTTCATTAAAAGGACCGGGTGGCCCAGTGCAAGCTGGTTGACCTAATGGAAACGCCCTTTTCTCCTCTGGACCTTTGTTCATTTATTTCTTATATATTCTCACAATATTTAAAGGAACATACTAGGAAGAATGAAAGTAGTATTATCACAACCGATTGTACCATATAACTGCATTCTGTAGCTTTAAGCACCTGTTTAATTTCTTAATCAGTCTGGATAGAAACTGAAACCCAAAATAAATATTCATTTTGTATTTTATGTGAGTGAGAGAAATAAATTATTGTTAGAGGATATGATGCTTTTTAGTTTGTTGCAGTAGTGACAATGTCATATTTAATATTGATAAAGTATGAAGTAGAATAAAAATAATAAAATAGTTTATTCATGGGAAATGCAATAAGCATGAAAGTTATTTTGTGCTGCTACAATAATAATACCACAAGTTGGGGGCTTTAATAAACATAATTTTACTTTCTCACAGATATCTAGGAGTCCAGATTCAAGATGCTGGTTCTAATAGAAGACTTTTTTTGCTATATTGGCTTTGAGGAACATCCATGCATGTTTTTAGTTTATGTCCTAGGTGATGATTCTTATCTACTATCTTTTATATCTCAAAAGAGATTGACTTTATCCACACCCTACACTAGTCTTCAAACATTTGTCTGTAAGTTTGGCATGTTGTGATAGCTTGTGTGTTACTGTGATGGTGGAAGGTATGCCACTGATATTTTTAATACCAGCAGGGTCACCCATGGTTAACAGGGTTCAGTAGCTTCCAGACTTAAGATGGAGTAGGAAATGAGAATAGATGATCCTCTTTTAAGGAATTAGCCACCGTATACCTTATGAATAGCAGCAGACCATTGTCAGATATAATGCCAGAATATGACACCCTAAGGAACTCAAAGTATGACACGGGAAGAGCTAGCTGTCACTGCAAAGTAATTGTAAGCTTAATTATATGGCTAGAGTAAAGCTTTGGGATCTTTCTTAGCTGATGGGCACAACTTAAAATGAAAACAAATAGTTGCTGACCTGAATTAACAAAAAACCCAGAAAATGTATGAAGTGTGAATCTAGAAAAGTTGGAAGTTTTCAAAAATGATATAGAACACATAAAGATGCATGCTCTAGGAATTAGAGAGGTAAAACTGGCCATTTTGAATCAAGCACTCATATGATTTACTATGATAGGTATGACAGATTAAGAGAAATGGCACCTCATTTATCATCAAAAATAACATTTTAATAACTATCTTTAGGTACAAAGCTGTTTGTGATAGGAATATATATATATATACATATTCTCCAAGGGAGACCAGGTAAAACATCTATTGTTCAGTTTTATGCAGAAACTTGTATAGTATGAAATTGAAAAAACATGCAATCAAAATACAGTGGCAATTACGGTGATTGAATGAAAAAGAAACAGAGGGTCAGTCTATAGTTAGGAAACA
>NW_022109325.1:1292014-1312946 GCF_000313985.2 Echinops telfairi
GAATTTTGAGAATGATGAGGGCAACGAATGTATAAGTGTGCTTTACACAATTGATGTATGTGTGGATTGTGATAAGAATTGGAGGGCAACGAATGTATAAGTGTGCTTTACACAATTGATGTATGTGTGGATTGTGATAAGAGTTGTATGAGCCCTAACAAAATGATTAAAAAAAAAAAAAAGAACACCATACTGGAAAAAAATAAAGGGTTTCATTAAAGGACAGCAAAGGAAGAATACATCAAAGTGGTGATCAAGAGAGATTCTAAAATTTGCTCTTAAACATAGAGTACCTAAGTCAAATGTAAACAAACAAACAAACCAACAACTGATGATGCAGAAGAGCTGAATAGAAAATCACAAAGGCCACTGCAGAAGAAAATAGTAAAGCCTTACAATGACCTGAAAAGACTCTGAGTTAGAAAACCCAAAGGGAAGAATGTTCTCAGCCTATCTCAAGCTGAAATAACAGAAGAAAACCCTCCAGCGTAAAGTTGCAATTAGGAAAACGCAGAAGTAGAAGATAATAAAAAAGATTGGGGGAGGACTACACCGCATCACTGTAACAAAAATAACCAATCAATAATCAATCATGCTTTACTATCATGCAGAGTACATTGGAAGTGGATTACTGGCCTTGCAGTTCAGATAAAGTTTAAAATCTTATCATTTGATCTCCCTTTGACCCATTTAAAATTTGTTCTAGAATTTGATATTTCTCTATTCTTTTTGATTGAGGTTTTCTTCTGTTTTACTTTATTATTGGTGTTGTTGATTTGTATGTTGTTCTGTAAATCAATAGAGATAGTAACTGGATTAAGCATTTCTTGGAGGGTATTAGAGAGGTGGAGGGGAGGTGGGGAAATAATAACACTGAGTACAAAAAATAATAAAATGTTATAAAGTTGACTGTGATTATGATTGTACAATCTTTCTTAATATAATTAAATGATTGCATTGTATGATTGTATATGTGAATTATATGCCAGCAAAACTCAAAAATAAAATAAAAAGGAGTAACATTATCAATAACTCATAGTATTGAAGGAAGAAGTCCAGGCTACAAAGAAGACTTTGGTGAAAAGAAAAGCTCTGGGAATAAATGGAATGTCAATTTAAAAATTTCAAAAAGCTCATGCAACACTGGAAGTACAGGCCAATAAATCTGAAAGAAAGCTTCCAGGCCAAATGATTAAGAGACCCATGATTGTGCCCATTTCAAAGAAAGGTGACTCAATAAAATAAAAAAAAAAAAGACAAACAATGCATTGCTAGTACATGTAAGTAAACATGTACTGAATATAACGCTTAAAATGTTACTCCATTGCATAATCAGGGAGCTAACTACCAGACTTTAAAGCCAGATTCAGATGAGAACTGGGATATCATTGCTGAGGTTAGATGAATGTGAAAGCTGCGTGGTGAATAAGGGAGACGAGAGAAGAACCGATGCATTTGAAGTACCATGCTAGCAAAGAATACTGAAAGCACTGTGGATCACCAGAAGAACACACAAATCTGCCTTGAAGAACTATATTTTGTTTAATGTGCTTTAGGCGTGTTATCAGAAGACATTAGTTTCTGGAAAGGAGCATCATGCTAGGTAGACATCAGCAAAAAGAGGAAGCCCATCAATGAAATGGATTGATACAGTGGCTTCCACAAGGGCCTCAAACAACAACATCAATAAAGATGGTACAGAACTGGGCAGTGTTACCTTCTGTTTTTACATAGTGTTACTATGAAAGGGAGGTGATTTGATGGCAATTAGCAATAATATTAATCCTGTTCCACAGACATAACAAAACAAAATCTCATTCTGAAATGGGATTATAACTGCAAGCATATAGGATAGGTTTCATAGCACCTACCTTTAATAATAGTTTTATTGAGATATAATTAACATATCATAAAATTCAATAGTTCAATCTTATTAAGAAGGATTATGCATTCATCACCACAATCAAATTTGGAACATCTTTTTCTTCCTGTACCCAGTGCTGTTGACTCCCCCATCACCTCCCCTCCTGTGCCCCCCAGTGATTATTAATCCTGTTGCTGTGTGTTGCTGTATTCGTAGATCCACCCATCCTGTTTTCCCTATTAAAAACAAAGAAATATCCAAAAGATCCAGAAACAATGACCGAATAGAACAGAAAAACCTCAATCTAACAGAAATCAGAAAATATAAAAACAGAATAAATTCAAAATGGAGATCAAATGACAGGCGTTGCATTTTACCTAACTACAACTGATAAAATCCAATTTACAGTGTCCTTTGTCTGATATTAAGGCTATTCACATTCCTACACAGTAGTTGGTGGGCATTCACTAGAGACTCAGTCAGTCACATAGGGACCCTGCAATAGGATTTTGGCCTTCCACTATCATTGGAAGTAATCTGCAAACGGAATGTTTACAATTTAGTCTCTGGTCCCGTTCCTTCCTCTAGGTTTGTACATTGTTATTTACAATTCTTGGATTACACATGCTGGTATATTTCCTTTCTGTGGACTTAGCTGACACCTCACTTAGATGGCTGCTCTTTCTAATAGCTTGAGCCCATCGGTTTCTCCATCCCACTCTGCAGTAGCATCTATATCTTCATGAAAGGAGTACCAAGTAGGGCCATGTCATAAGAATTAATTATTCTTATATTAGGGCTATGATCAAGTAAGAGCTCAAAATCTATTTATATATCTGTGGTTTATATATGTTCTGTTTGCTTTATAGACATTATCATTTTATTGGAGTACATCATAAACCATCTACATGGGGCATAAGGTAATTCTATTGATAGAATTATTTTTTTAGTCAATGATATAGAATCTAAAACATTGTTGAGAAAAGTAATTTTCACATGTGTAGAGCATCTTTTCAGACAAAACATGGATTGTTAATGTGTACAGCTTCGATGCTTAGATGATTGGAGAGTAGTGACACAAACCATGAGGGTTGAAGTTATGACAATGGTTTCAGTAACACTATTTACCAATGCAGAACCATGCCTGGCAGGCTAACAAATGCCACACAAAAGCAGGAAAACAACAAACATGTTTGTCCCAGGTTGCCATTCCTATGGCACTCTCAAAGCAATAGGTCCAAGCCAAACTAAACTCCGAAGACCCCAATTCTATAACCTTGGGATAGTGAGTATCTGCTTCTTCTCCCACTAGGGGTTTCAGCTTTAAGTTCAAGGGAGCATTTCAGTTCCTTAGATCTGCTACACATGAGTTTTAGGTAAGGTCCAGGTTGCACAGTGAAGTTTCCAATTCACCTCTGTCTGATGTGGTGTATAAACTGGGTGGAGCATTTTGCCATTGAGAACACCCCTTGGAATTATGTATATAAGTAATGCAGACCCCAAGGGGGAAAGATTCCCGGTATTATATTCCTAACCTGGCATTTTTGACTTAGTTTGTATCCAGTCCCTGGTGATAAGGCAATGCGTTATAGACACCTATGACATTAGACTGTCCTTTTGAGGCATACAACACATAATTCAACACGCAATTTCCACCCTTTGCATAACTTACCTTCATGTGTTTGCCACATGTAAAGGCACTTGTAGCATCACATTGCCCTAAAAAAGTTAAATCAATTCCGTATGAATAATCTCATCTTTTGAATAATCTAAATTAAATATGTATGAGCATTTTGTCTATTCCATATATGGGCAAATTTTTCCTATGTTGTTGAAACTGTGAAATCTGGAATACAGGTCATCTAGTTCCAAAGCACAATATTATGATGGGCACAAGGTAGATATTGTCATTGCAAATGTGAAAAATTGGAAGAAATTAGGTAAAATAGATACACATTTCTTCCAAAATACAGTTAAACAAATTACATGAACCCTTTACATCATGCTTAAATAGCCCTCTGTTTTCTAAATTCATGTAGGCAAACCCTTGCCCTCCAACCTCTGAATAGCCATACTTTCTAAACTTTTTTTTTTTCTGATGATGTTAAAGCTTTGTTGATAAGACTTTATAAGTTCAAAGTAATAAAAAATGAGAAGTGGCATTATTATCAAGCACAGCAGAATCAAGACAAAATTTATCACCATAAGTAAAGATGGAAATTTCATAATGGTTAAAAAGACATTGCCAGAGTGCTCTTTAGAGGCAAGGATGGTGAGACTTCATCCTACATACTTTGGAAATGTTGTTTGAAGAGACCAGTCCCTGGAGAAGGACCTCATGTTTGGTAAAGTGTAAGGGAAGTGAAAAAGAGGAAGGGGATGTATTGACACCATGGCTGCAACAGTGGACTCAAGCAGAGGAACAATTGTCAGGGTAATGCAGGACCAGGTAGTGTTTTCTTCTGTTGTGGACATGGTCTCTATGGGTCAGAACTGACTTGATGGTACATAACAAAAGCAACAAGAAAGCACAATAATTCTAACATACTCATTAATAAAGTTTTAAATAATTCTTTAAATGCTGGCCAAATGAAAGGGGAAATAAATGTATTCAAATTATAGTTGGTCTCAATACTTCTTTTTCAATAATTTGTACAGCATGAAGACAAATTTAATAGTAATGCAAAATAGTTAAATAAGACTATTGACTGACTTTGTCTAATGATTAGTGGGTGATTAACTTTTGGTAGCAATGGAGATTAATTTCTCTACTTAGATTTCAGGCTCCTAATGTTTCCTGGAATGTATCAATACATGCATCTTTAATCATCAGTAAACCATCTTTATCATACACATGTGAAATTCATGTTATGAAATCTCAGCTGATACTTCATTGCTATTTAGCAATCTATTCAATTTTTATTTATTCTGCACCTGAATTTTCAGAGCAGCAGGAATTCAATCTTTATAGAATTTTATCCTGAACTGTGATCTTGTCTCAATGGCTATATGGAACTCCTAAATTTACCCAATACGCACTTCCTCAAAATTCTGTAAATTTACTTTCTTTGCTTCTCATTTGTGCCAATGGAAGAATCAGTTTTTCCCTCATCATTTCTATTTTGGCTCTCATCTGTGACTCAATAATTATTATCTCACACATTCTTTCACTGTACTTAATATTACTTTCTGTGTGCAATAACCCCTTGTCTATTAATATCAATTTCTTTAGTCTGTTCTTTTTTCAACTTTCTTTTAAATAAATCACCACTTTTCTCAAACTACTTTTAAAAATTTATTTTTTCATTGTTCCTTTTATAATAGTTTTTTTCAACTTCTTTCTGTGAGATAGGGGATTACTTTACAAAACATAACCATAAGGTTCTTGCCTTAGTTTTCATTGATACGACTTTAGTCTGGGCCATGTTAACCTCAAAACTCACTTAACTCTTATGTTGTGTTTTTTTCTTTTAGTATTTGGCAACCATTTTATAATTTTTTTCCTTTGCAAAATATTCATTTCCTGTTTACTTTCTTAAAGTTGAACATCAACTAAGAATAAGTTTCTTTTATTTTCTCTCTCATTTTTAGAAATGTACTAATTTATCATACTATCAGACAAATTTCCAGTTAACATATTTCATCAGGGTTTCAGATTCAGTATGTCCATAGGGAACCAAACTTGTCTCAAACACTTGCTTTCAATTTCTTTTTTATTATAAATTACAAAATGTTTCTCTATTTCTCATTGTTTGAAGTCCTAAAGTTACTCTTGACATGGCACTTTCCCGTAGCCTCCATCGGTAACTCAAAATTATTTAACTCAGAGATATTTTTCATTATTTCTCTCCTTTCCACATCTCCTGTATTATGGAAAGAATTATACTAGTTTGATTATTCTCTAAGTAGAAATGCCTCCAACATTTATTAGAATCTTATATATACCATTTTGCTACTTTAATCAGTACATATTTCATGCCTATGCATTATCCTTGAGTATTGGTCTTATTCTCTTAATTCTCTCTAGATTATTCATTTTATTATTTTTTCTCATTGAATTTTTACTTATACCTGAAATTTGAAACTACAGTTTTTTCAGGATTTTTTCCTGATCCCTTTATCCGAATAAAATCTCTCCCATATTTGACTTCTTGCTGTGCTTGTAGAATTTAATGACACTTCTTATATTATCATTATTTCTATTTTATGTAACCTACCTCTATATTATCAACCTAAAGAGAGAGAAGATGTGCATGATTTGTTTTGCAAGCATCTCAATATCTTTCAAAATAACAAGAATCCAAGTTACATGTTTTTTTGATTATGAGAAATTTAATTTATTCATTATTTCCTAAGACCATTGCAAATCACAGAATCCATCATTTCATTCGGAGCACTAGAACATCCATAAATAAAATGAATTAGCAGAATAGTCTTTGGAGCTTTAATTTTGGAGGTTAAATAAAAATTTTTTCTGTCCACTACCTTAGTGATTATGAATACAATTTTTGCAATATCATTGTAAAGAGGTAAGGCCTAAATAATGTTAACAAAAATAAATGAGAATGCATTACTTATTATATTCCACATGTGGGTCCTTAATTAATTTTCTTGTCTGTCAAAAATTGCAGAAGGAAATAAGACATTCTGTTTACAAAATGCTCTAATATTTTCTATGATCACAAAAGTGAATCAATAAAATCCAAATGTTTTTTGAAGTCCTTCCAAGGTCATTATGCGACCTAGAAATAAAATCTCTGTAGCCATTGAAGATATTTTCTTGATCTTTTATACTTTTTTCCCCAGGTGCTTGGGAAATGTTTCTAAAGTTGTATCAGGTTTTATTTTTGTTATTTCCATAAGTAACTGCTCCTTTGCATTTGTTATTTGTTATCCCATTACTTCTGCTAATTAGCATGCTAGTATCCATAAACTAATGATTTTTTTTCCTCCTCCGGTTTATCACTGACGCGCAATACCTAAGGAAACCCAAGCATATATCCAAAGTCTGGATGCTTTCATCTTTTTTTCCCTCTGAATTTTGGTCACATCTGTGTTTTTTGTCTTAAGATATAATATATTCTTCTCCACTTTATAATAGGTTAATATCTGGATCCAAAAATGGACTCAGGAAATAGTGTGTGAACGACGGTTATTTATTTCAATTTTTCTAAGTACTCTTGCAGTATTAAATTATATGAAGTTCATGTTCAGGGTGACAAACATAGGGTTATGTGCCAGCTAATAACGCTCTCTTCTCTTCAGCCTATCCAAATTGGCATATCCTTTACCCCTTTTATGACCCATTGGACATATGACACCACCAATTTTTCAGCTCTCAGGTTTTGATGGAAGTAAGATGAGGCTGTCTATCTCAGTAAAGATGTACCATCTCAGAAATTCACAGTGGCAGCTCTACTTAATCCTATCAGGTCCTTATGAATCAGAATCCACGGGATTTCTGTGAGTTTTGGGGCATGTGTGTGTGTGTGTGTGTGTGTGTGTGTGTTTACACTAAACTAGCTTTAATTTGTACTGCCTAATGAAGTCATTTCTAACTGTGTGGATCTGAAGAAAAAAATGTTCACCCCTACCAATCTTACCACCAGAGATCACTTGAGGCACACGTGTCCCATGTGATTGCATAAAAATCAATTTATTTTGCCTTGATTTTAATGTGCCTTCTATTACTAAGATGCTGAAGAAAAAAGTTCAAATGGCACTGGATGCATTAGCCCAAAACAAGGCTCCAGGAATTGAGGAATGCCTGTTGAAATGTTTCAGAAAGCTGAAGAAGCACTGGAAGCCCTCAGTCATCAATGTCAGGAAATCTGGCTGACTGACTGGAAGAGATTCATATCTCTGTCCAGGACAAAAAGGGTGCCCCAACAGAATGCTCAAACTTATAGACTATCATTGATATCATGTGCAAGTGAAATTTTATTTACGATCATTACTTAAAACTCATGGTAACAGCAAAAGTTTCAAAGCATGAAATTAAAATGGTCATGAAAGTTTTAAGCTATAGCTAAAATTTCATCTTTGTTAAACTGTTCGTAATGGTCTCACAAATTTCTTATTCTTTTAAATTTAGGCTATTTATTGCACCCATGTCACACTTAACACTTATAAAGTCTTTCAGTTTTCCTTGACTTTGGTAAATATATTCGTGTATATCTGTCTGATAGCTCCAATTTGATTGCAAACTCCTTGAGTACACTTATCTCACTAGAGCACACATAAGACCATGTGCTATTATAATACTATTTTTAGATTACAGTACTAAGGTTTTTCAAGGCGTTTATCCCAGTTGCTTTATTTTTGTTATTGCTAACCTACAAATAAAAGGAAGAAATAGAAATATTTTAGAAACACAATATAAAAACATTTTCCCTTAGATTTTTGAAGAAAGGAACACCAATTTAATAAGGGCAATGGTTTATATGTGTTTATTAAATCTTCCACTGTTATTGTGGACAGGTGCCCTTGAGCCAGCTTCAACTCACAGTGACCCTGTGCACAACAAAAAGAAACTGCCCAGCGCACTCTTCTCACAATTGCTGTCGCAGCCGCTGTGCCCATTCATCTTGCTAATGACCTTCGTTTTTGCATTTACTTTCCGGGGCCTGGGTCTTTCTTCCAGGAACTGGTCTCTCCGGATAGCATGTCCAAAGTACATGAGGTGAAATCTTGCCAGCCTTGTTTCTCATGAGTATTCTGGTTGTATACTTCGTTCAAGACAGCTTTGTTTATTCTTCTGCCATCCGTGAACATTTTAATGTTCTTGATCAACACCAATTCCTAATGCACCAATTCTTCTCTACAGTCTTCCTTATTCATTGTCCAACTTTCATATGCTTTTGAGGTCATTGAAAATACCATGACTTGAATCAGACATGCATTATTTCTCAAATCAACATCCCTGCTGTTCAACATTTTAAAGTGATTTTTGCAGCAGGTTTGCCAATGTAGTGATTTACCCAAGTGATTTACTTGATCTTTTAACTGTTGATTAACTGTTGATTCCCTGAGCATTGATTGTGGATTGAGCACAACTTACAACTCCATTTTTTTTATGTTTACCATGAGGTTGTCCTTTGGTCCCGTTGTGAAAATTGTGTTTCTCTACACTGAGCTGTATTCCACAATGAAGCGTGCGGTCTGAACGTTCATGAGTATGCTTCAAGTTCTCTTCTCTTTCAGCAAGCAAGGCTGCGGGTTCTTAACACAGTATCCTGCTGCTGCCTTCTCCCTCATGTAGCCTAGCTTTTGGGATTCAATTAGCATACAGATTGAATAAATATGGTTAAAGGGTGCAACCCTGGTGCACACTGTTCCTGATATTAAAAAATGCAGTATCCTTTTCTTTTTCCCCAAAAGTATGCCTGTTTAGGAGAAATTCTGTTCAAAGAATCACCAACATTATTGCATGACTACAATGAAGTGTTTTGAATTCCCATTTTAATCAATATTTTCCACAGTTTGTAAAGATTCACAAAGTAGAATGCCTTTGCATAGTCAGTAAACCATAAGTAAACATCTTTCTGGTATTCGCTGATTTCATCCAAGATCCATTTGACACCAACAATGATATTCCTCGTTCCAAATCCTCTTCTGAAATCTGGCTTGGATTTCTGGAAACTCTGTGTTAAAGTACCATAGCAAGCATTTTTAACTATCTTTAGCAAAAGTTAGCTTGCATGTGATATTGTTTATTGATGTCTTCATTCGGCTGGGCTACCTTTCTTAGGAACGGTCACAAACATGGATGTCTGCTAGTCAATTGACCAAGTATTCTTCCAAATTCCTTGAACTTGTCAAAACATTTCAGTTGTTGAAGTATTTCAATTGTTACAACAGTTCACTACTATAATATGTAAATGTGTTAACTTACTGTATGTGATATGATTAAATAGGGAATTTACAAACAAACTAAAATGCTGTAAAAATATACTACCATATTCACTGACTTTTCCATTGACACAAAAGTACATGATCTGGCTACTGAAAGCCTGAAAGTTCTTCTGTGTTTATGTTCACGTGTTTATGTTACTTTCAATGTAAGTACCACTGAGAAAGAGAAAATCAGTTCTTAAAATCTGGCAGCTAGTCCAGCACTCACAGGTAGGTTTTGGTGTTCTATTGAAAATGAGAAATTTAAGAGAAAAATAACATCAGATAGCATCACCGTGTGATTATGATAGGCAAATATAAGCCTGTTTGATAACCTTGCTTGAACACAGAAAGAACATAACCATTATCTAAATCTCCAAAAGGACCAATTATTCACTTACGATCCTTGCTTTTTGAACAAGTACGTTTTAACCTATGTCCAGTTTTCCCTTCTTTTAACCCACTGTCATCGATTTGATTATAAGTCATAGCAAACTTAAGTAAGGTTCTAAAGACTGTAAATCTTTACAGGAGCAGACATCTTCATTTTTCTTCTGAAGAGTGATTGGTGGTTTCAAACTTTGGACCTTATGGTTAGCAGCCAAATGCTTATCAATATTTATTAAGCTGTTCATCAAGGAATAACCCCACTACCTGAAAGTTTCTTACTGTGAACACAGTACTGTTTTTATAGTTCAATATTTCACAAAATTCTATATTAAGTTATTTATAATATCAACTTACTAAAACAGATATAGTTGTTCATGGTGAGAATTCTTATTCATTACAATAAATGATAAGCCTAACTTGTGCAAACACAAATGTGGGCTTACCAGTTTTAGGCTGCAGGTTATTGCCACTGTGAAATATGCGAATCAGGGTTTCCACGTGCTATGTCATTTTTGTGTTGCCCCTGTATCTTTCTGATGAAAAGTATAGTGAAAATTAAACGAATTCTTCAACTTTTATTTTAACAATAAGTGTTTCCCAAGATTTATTAAAAAATTGCGCTCAAGTTAGATATAGCCACTTCTATAAAAGAATATACAGCAATCTAAAAGATTTAGCAACTTTCTGCTCATTAGCTGGGATTGAAAGGCTAACCACTAAGCATGTGACAGTATGACAGAATTAGTACACATTTAACATTCAATTATCACTGTAGGACATATTTTTATTCATGTTAGATCGATGAGCAAATTACATTTTGAATAAGTAAAATAATACTTCCCAAATCAACAAGTGAGTTAATATTTTGGTGTCTAGTAATCCAATCTCTAATTCTATCATCTTCCCTTTAAAACAAATTGTTTCTCCATTTTTCAATCATAATGCTTTGCTTGTTAGATTTTTTCCAAGTAATTTGGATAAAATATCCATGTTTTAAATTCTTTTTTATATTTTGATTTTTAACCCAACCACTTAATTCTACCTTAATCAAAGAACCGTTAGTTCTTATATCAAGGGCCCTATTCCATATTCGCTTTCATAAAGAGATCACTGAAGAGAAGGGTGCTTCAACAAAGTGTGGTGAAGAAAGCAGATGGTGTCCAGCTATCAATTGGGATAGTGTTCTAGGTCTTAAAGGCTTGTATTCAAACAGTCCGCCCTCTAAGTGAAGCATCAACTAAGTCCACATGTAAGAAACACACACACCTGTATGATCCAAAGATGAGGATAACAAAATCCAAGTATGATGAAGGGGAAAGTATCGGAGTTTCAATTGCCCACACCCAATTTGTAGAAAGCTATGGAGGACAATGGGAACCGAAAATCCATCTTCAGTGTATCTAGTCAGATTAAGCTTCTGGCAGATCCCTTCTAGCCACAAGCAAGAGACTTGTACAACTCTACTACCAGACAGAGATTATTGTAAACTTGACTATGGTGGATCAAATCACGGTGTAATATGATACTGGTTCAGTTGACCTCTCTCCTGACCCACCCTGAATTTGCACTAGGATCAAGTTTTCTTTCTTATTCCATCATAGAAATTTCTTCTCTGGCTTTTAAAATATTGATGGTGGCCTTTTCTTTTTTACTCTTTATTTTTATCTTTATATTATTATTATTATTATTATTTTCTTCTTGTTTTTGTTTTTTATTGTTTTTATTGAATTTCTAAGTTGTGAAACAGAAGGAGTGGATGCATAGAAACAATAACTTATGCAATGGTTTACTGGGGATATGTTGGAGTTGGGGGGAGATGAAGGGGAGTTTTAGAGCAAACAATGAATGGGGGGTAGGGGAATTAGAACTGATGGTGATGATGTCTATACAATTGTTTTTTTAGAAAACTTAAGCATGGAGGTGTATGATATGTGAATACCGTATCAAGAAAACTACTAGGGAAAAGAAACCAAACTTAACCAATGGTTACCATGGGTGAAAGAGGAAGAGTTGTTACTTAGCAGGCATTGACTTTATGTTAATGGCTGTGGAATAATTTGGAAAAGGATATCACTAATGGATATACAACATGAAAAATATAATCAATAGCACTGAATTATACATGTAGAAGTTTTTGAATTGGAGAATGTTTTGTTGTGTATATTTTTGCTACAATTTTTAAAAATTGCATGGAAAAAGGTAGGAATTCTCAGACTGAACTATAATGTAATGTTGTCTATGATTTCAAGACTTCATCAATTAATGTCCAAAGAACGTATTATATATACATTGTTCTAATTTTAAAACTAAATTCTTCAAACCATTTGATCCAAGGGGAATTTTTTTCAAGCTTTTTTTACACAAAAAATTACCCTAAGTTTATAAAAAGTCACTTTAAGATGATAAGAATTATATTTATTGAAATCATATTATTTGCTTAAGAATTGAAGCATTCATTGAGTTTCTTCATTGTCTCTTTCCCTAATTTCATTTGATTCCAATGTATTCCATCTTATAAGATACTCATGGATATTATTCTTTGTGTTCTTAAACATATATTTATAATGAACATATCATTGATCTTGGAAATTCTATTACAAAATCTTCAGTTTTATTTCTTTTTCCAAGGTCATATTTTTTAAACTCTGAAACCCCCTTTGCCCCCTGACCCCCACCTTCCAATCACTAGGGATTGTCAATGAATTTTGATTTCATTGGTCTAAATATATTATGGAGATTGACTTGGTTTTAGGAGACTGGAAAAGTGATATTAGGGGCTTTTACACTTGGAAAGCAGGATTAATAAACCTCAAATTTCTCACTCATAAAAAGTCTTTTATTTGTAATTAAAACATGCAACCTTTTTTGGAGTGGCATATATATTTCTATAGACACCTACTGGTGATATTCTACAAGTTTTAATTTTTAGCTCTTTGATCCATTAATTTCAGACAGAGAAAATTTAAAATTATCGAAAAATGACTGAAGAGGAACTAATTTTTCAGAGTGAAGTCGAGCATGCTGGTGTCTGTTAGGTAAACCACATGGGAGTGGAGCCTTTGGGACCTTATGTACTGATGAAGCAGAAATCAAGGTCAGAAGAAACCGCTGTAAAAACCTGCTAATGGTGGGAACTTGGAGTGTGCAACCACTAAAGCTAGTGATAAGGAAATGAGAATTCTACCAACGTTTTCAGTATGGATGCAACAAGATGTATTAATAAATACTGGTGATTGGAATGCAAAAATTGCCAAGAAATAAAAAGGAAGAAATAGTACTTGGAAAAGAAGGCCTTCTTCCAAAATGAACCTTGGTGTCACCTGATAGAATTTTACAAGACCAATGACTTCATCAAAAATACATTTGGGGGGAGGGGTGGATTTTTAAAAAATGAACCAGAATGCATTAAAATGGATATCCTAGCCACTTGTAAGCTGAAATAGACTGGTATTGGCTATTTTGATGCAAAAAAAACATGATTTTCTATACCAGGAATAACACAAGCAAGAGAAATGACATGGCATTCATTGTCAAAAAGGACACTGCAAAAGCAATCTGAAGAACAATGCTGTCTGGGATTGGATTATATCTATCTGCCTTCATGGAAATCCAATCAACACAACTCTAATTCAAATAAATGAACCAACTACAAAAACTAATAATGAAGAAATTGAAGAATTATACCAGACTTCAGTTGAAAATTGATCAAATATGTGCAAAAGATGTTTCCATAATTATTGGCAATTGGAATGAAAAAGTTGGAAACAAAGAGGAATGAGGAGTAGTTGGGAAATATGATCTTGGTGATCTTCCAAATGAATTTGGAAATAACATGGTAGAATTTTGTGAAACCAGTAACTTGTTCACAGCCAATATTTTTTCAACAACACAAAAGGCAATTATACACAGAGATTTCTCCACATGAAATACACAAAAATCAATTTGACGATATGTGTGGACAGACTATGGAGAAGACCAATATCAGTAGCTAAAACCAAAACAGGCCTGACTGTGAAACAGGCTATCAATTCCTCATATACAAGTTCAGGATAAAGCTGGAGAAAATTTAAACAGATCCACCAAGAGCTTCCATTTCCTAACCCACCCCTTGCCTCTCACTTTCTTCTTCCTCTTGTGATCTTCCACCCTCCTTTCTACCCCAGTCAACACCTGTTACCTCTCTGTGCATTATTATACCTTCTTTCCCTGGCCCTTCAGCCTTGGTAACCCTTTCAATGCAATTCTTTGCCTTGGTTTATAGCCTTATCATAGTTGTATCATACAATAATCACACTTCCGTGTGTGATAACTTTATTCAGTAGACTAATCTCCAGGTCCATGCATGTCATGAAGAACTTCCTGGTTTCATCATTGCTTTTTAGTTATGCCTAGCAATCCATTGTGCATAGGTACCATGCTTAGAAGCTTCTACAACCTCCCCTTTATAATTAATCTAAAATCTAATTGGTTTTTTTTCATTATCACTCCTGTACTGCTCATTATACATATTTTTAATCTGATCATTTGAAAACTTCTTTAACTCTGGGAAACATTCTTAAAAATTTGTCATTAATTGGTGTTTAATATCAATTCATAGCTTCATTACATCAAGTAGAATTGTACAATTGCTATCACAGTTTCCAGACATTATTTTTTCTACATGGACTCTTTGACATCTTTTCCCTTTTACTCCACCACTATCACTGTACACTGAAACATATTTTCATGATCTAACCAATTCTATTAGTATATTTATGTCGTATCCATTATTTAAACCTCTGTTGTCATTACGCTGCTGTATGAGAAAGTACCTCAGTCTGTTCTTCCAAACATTCAATTATTTATTCAGTTTTCTAAATCCTATTATTTTGTATGGGGTGATGTGCTTGAACCATTATATATATTCATACCTAAGATTCTCATTTGGATCATGATCACAGCTTACATATACACAGTAAATTTTATAGCTTAGAATTGCAAGCATTATAATGCCACCATTCATTTTTCTACTCCCTCAGACAATCCCACTGATAAGAATTTCATCTTTAAATGCTTAGCTAGAATTAATCTGTAAATGAGTGACAGCCCATCAATGCAAATAATTGCTGGGGTTGGATAAAGGAGCAAAAGTTTGAGACAATGGTCTATCCAAATTTGTCATCAAGACCCTGACTACCTGTTAGCATTTAGGCCTCTCAACTCAACCCCTGGTTACCTACACTGCAGCACTTTTTTCTTCTCATGGTTTCTTTCACAGACTCATTTCCACAATTTCTTTGCATTCATTCTCTTTTGTGCTTTAAACAGTCTTTACCCACATAGTTGTATGACAGTTGAACTCTCAAAAACAAACAAACAAAACTTCCTTCTCTGAAATGAATAAAGTAGCTCTATCAAAAAATTACTATATTTTTATTTATGCAATTTGTATTTGTAATTGGAGACTTTGAGTAGAAAGGAAACAGGTAATTATCGGATGGCAGAAAAACAGTTCATCTTTTTTCATGATTATATTCTTTACATCTAAAATAGGTATCTTGCCATAAAGTAAGTTTCAGTAACTATTTTCTGAATGACTTATTGACAATATTAGAATTTCCATCTTGGATTACTAAGGAGGCTATGATGTTATTTTATGTGCTGAATCTTGTAGATGAAATAGACCCACAAAATTATACTGCTTTGACCTTGATTATAAAAGAATAAGAAGCTAAAATTCAAAAGAGATTCTAAATATGTGATTTCTATGGTTGGGTGTGTATGTGCTGCTTCTGATGGAGGGAGGATGGTGATATAATTTGAATCAATACCATGAGATAGTGGAGAGTTTTCTGCCATTGCACAAAGTTTAGTAAAATTATCTCATATTTTAAATCCTAGGCTGTGTGTCCATTAAGATTAAGTAGCCTGCATTTTCATAGCAACCTGAGTCACAATTGTTTCGCAAGCTCAGACTGCTTTCACAAGCTTTCTCCTCAGAGAGATCAAGAGACCTCGTACTCCTCCTATGTCTGATGTAAAACATGTCTCATGGGAAGGTGTTAAGTAGTATACCTGAATTATCTCTTGAAACAAAAACTTTCGACTCTGGTAAGGATAGTGTATTCACTGCATTCCGTTTTATAGAGGCACTTACCACAAACATGCATTTCTCCCCACTTGCTTGCTTTACCATGGTTTATTATTATTATTTTTCAACATTTGTATTATTGATTTTTATGTACTATTTTGTTTGTTGGAATCATTGATGGATGCTTTAAATTTCAAACTTTATAGGCAGAAAATATGTCCATATAATGCTGTGTTACAGGTGTAACATTCTCCTGTAAATGATTGGGACATAATTAGTTTTGGATAATATAGCAACTCTTATTGTTCTGTCACGTGAGTTGGTGAATGTTAAGGATAAAAAGTAAATAGAATGTTCTTCATTGTACAGGCAGTCTGAAGTAAATAGGCAAAGGAGCCCTAAAGGGGACATTGTAAGGTGTATTCCTTGGCTTCTGATTAATCACATTTCTACAAGGCCAGTATCTAGAATCTTGCACAGTTCACAAAGCCAGCAATCACAAATAATTCTATTATTAATAGAAAGGGCCAAAATGTTGGAGACCCATTTGTGTAAAATCCTGGATCTTTGCTTTTAATATTCAATTATGCAAGGTTTAAGGCAGTTGACATGCTTTTTTATTCCCAGATTAAATTACTTACCTAATATTGAATATTTGAAGACAAAATGTCTTAAATAGTAAAGGTACTAAAATACTTTTAAAAAAGAAAAGAATTCTTTCTAATATTAGATACTATGGAAATTTCACAATTATAACAAGATAAATATTCACTTAGAAAATTAATTGCTTAAAAGGATTATTAAATCCCTACATAGCTTCATAGTCTCTTTATGAGAATGTTGATGTGTAAGCCAGGTGACAAAGATGCATTAAAACACAGAATAGTGGTGTGATATCCAAAACATGCATATTATTTTCAAGTATATATAATTTATTTAAGTAAGAATTAGTTGTGCTATTTTTAAGTAGAATGATTATAGCAATAGTTAACAATAATAACGTAATAATTTAAAATGAAAGTTTTAAAGTGGTGTCTGTTTTAAATGTGACTTTCCACTGCTGGATTAAAATCAATTGCACTGTTCTAATGATGTAATTTTTCCCTTGGAAATTCAGAAGCATGTTGAATTCTAATCTTCCCAAATGAGTGAGAAATACATAAGCAGAACCAATGGCTTCATACTCTGGCCATATCTTCAACCCGCTGAGCATTTCCCCACACTCTAAATTACCCTCTTCTGTTTAGCAAATGAATACAAACAAATCTCAGCATTTGTTTTTTAAAGTCCTGTGCTAAGCTCTCTCATGACACATTGACTATGATAAGCAGAAGGCAGGGTGCTAATTACTACAGTGATGCGATCCATTTGCTAAGTGGTGAGGACATCAATAATTCATAAGAATTAGCTGCTAAAACATTTAATGTCAGACAATGCAAGCTTGGCAATTCAGATGGTAATCTTTTGTGTCAACTAATTGGCATTGAGATACTTCCTTTTCATTATGAAACATAAATGCATTTTCCTTATTGCCACAGTTTAGATTATAAAAGATGGCATATGGATAATATGTCTAGTGTGATTGTTCAAAGTTCTAGACAGGCTCATCAGAGTCTGCAGATGTGTAAAATCAGTTTTACACATTTTAAAGGCAAACCAATATGATCTGCTGTTAAGAACCAATTATCCAAAAGCAAACACAATACAGCAAAACTGTCAAAATATGGAATAATACAGTTACATACTAGAACAGAGGGAAATCAATTCTTTATGATAAATCATATCAGACTGAGTATAGTTCCTAAATTAGTGATACAGCATTGAATGCTTTATCGGTTACCAAACCATTGAAGCTATCAGTGAAGTTTTATCTTATTTAACTTACTGTTTTGATATCCATTGTGTGCGTATACATATTCATAAAACCATTTAAAATCATTTCACCTAAAATCTTCCCTTATCTTAAATATTTAAATAGATCCCTAAATTAAGCAATGAGAGTAAATTAAAAATTTTTAAGTACTCATCAAAATTTCAAAAGCAGAATACAATTAAATATATATAATATTTTCAATATCAGTTACTGTCAAACACTGCTTAAATCACCTGGTGGCTGAAGGGGTGATAGAAAAATATATTTTCTAAAAATTTAATTAATACTTTAATTGCAAAGCTGGTATTAACTGAAGTGAATATATTGCCAGTTATAAGAAAATGAGGAGTTATAATCTGAAAGTTAAAGGGACTATTCCAACATATCTGCTCTATAATAAAAAAGTGTTTGGGTAAATAATTCCTTAATGGTTCAAACAAAATTTAATGAAGGTCTTATCAAACAATCTTAACACATATAAGAAAGTGAAGAGCTTAAACCCTAAAATTCTCAAGTCATCAGCATTTCAGTCTGAATGAGTTTTATTCAGGCTAACTCCATATAGAATTCTTTATTTTTATAATCCCCAATAGTAATTCTTCATTAAAGTTTTGATTGAGTTCTAAAGATATAAGCCTCCTTTTGGCAAGCCTTTTCACTGTCATTTTCTGCCATTGTACCTTGGCAGTATAATTTTTCTCCTCTTTATACCTTGATGGTATAATTTCTCTCTTTTTGTACCTTGGCAGTGGAACTGAAGGGAACATCTTTAAATTGGTTTTATTTTTATTTATTTTTGTATTTATGTTAATTAAAAAAAATCATTTTATTGGGGGCTCATACAACCCTTATCACAATCCATATATCCTTCCATTGTGTCAAGCACATTTGTACATCTGTTGTCCTCATCATTCTCCAAACATTTGCTTTCTACTTGAGCCATTCGTATTAGCTTCTCATTTTTGCCCCTCCCTGCCCGCTGCCCTCCCTCATGAACCCTTGATAATTTATAAATTATCATTTTGTCATGTCTTACACTGTCCGATGCCTCCTTTCACCCACGTTTCTGTTGTCCATCCCCGAAAAAGGGGGTTATATGTAGATCCTATATTGTATAATTATGGCATTTTTTTATGATTTCCTAATGAGGTACGTGTCAACATATCACCTTTACAATAATTTTGCCTTTATGCTACTTAAATTTTTAACCAATTGAATTTTCATGATATAGGAAACCGTTTAGAAGCTAATAGTTTTTATTATCTATTAAGCACAACTTCTAGTAAGTGAAAATTACCATGTCATTAGAAGTCCAGTTCCAGGAAATTTAGAGTGGTTGTCACGTCCATTCATCAATGAGGAAATATTACTTTAGTTCGATGGGAACTAGGTCAAGAAAAATACATTGCCAAATTCATATAACTTTTTTTTAACATTTTATTAGGGGCTCATACAACTGTTATCCCAATCCATACACACATCAATTGTGTAAAGCGCATTTGTACATCATTTCTCAAAACATTTTCTCTCCACTTAAACCCCCGACATTAGGTCCTCATTTTTCCCCTCCCTCCCCGCTCTCCGCTCCCCACTCCCTCATTTAAAATTGTGTTTTAACTTATTTTGCTGCAAGGCAATAGATGATAGTTTAATCATATCCAAAAAGATATCAAGACAAATAATGTGATGGTATTATTATTTCTAAACTATCCCTTAATTCCATGGAAAAAAAGAATGACTTTAAATCAAAGTGGAAGTAGAAATATTCTTGGTGCTGTAAGGTTTGCTTGTGGTTACAAACATCACTGTTTCGTGTAGTGTCCATTTTAAATAAATCAATTTTAAAATGTTCAGCTCACAATTATGCAGTTTGTCTTTTATGTATAGGGTTCAACCCCTGCCCCCCCAACAGCCCTGAATTGGGGTCTTGGACGTCTTTCTTGCTTCCAATAAGGAAACCAGTAAGAGGGAGGTTGGGGGGGTAAGAAGAGAAGAAATACAATGTTTTCTAGTTTCTGTTGGCAATGGCAGTGGGCTGAAGTTATAAATTCCTACTAATTTTTAAACAGCTTCTGGGGCTTCACTGAACCCTTAAATTCATATAATGTCAATGCATCCCTTTTGTTTCTCATCTTCACAGATAGTAACTGCATTTTGTAGTCACTAAAGTCTTTAATTTCTAGCTGTGGATATTTGTTCTCTTGTTGTTGGAAGCTGGTGAGTGGGTTATCACACACAGCTACTCAACATACAACAGAATGGAACACTGCTCAATCCTGCACCATCCTTACAACCATTTCTATCTGTGAATCTATTGTGATAGCCACTTTGTCTTCATATTGCTTCATTTTTGCTAGCCCTTTACTTTCCTAAGCATGGTGCTTCTCCTTGGATTAACCAGTGGTTCTCAACCTTCCTAATGCCGGGACACTTTAATATGGTTCCTCATGTTGTTGTGACCCCCCTAACCATAAAATTATTTTTGTTGCTACTTCATAACTGTAATTTTGCTACTGTTATGAATCAGGTGACCCCTGTGAAAGGGTCGTTTGACCACAAAGAGGTCGTGACCCACAGGTTGAGAACTACTGGATTAATCCCTCCTGATGACTTCTCCAAACATTGAGACAAAATTTTGCCTTTCTCACTTTCAAGTATCATACTAGCTGTACTTTTGCCAAGACAGATTTACTAATTCCTGTTGGTTCATTCATGGCATCTTCAAAGTTTTTCCAACAACATCATTCAAAGGTATCAATTTGTCATCAGGCTTCTTTACTCATTCTCTATATTTTATGTAAATAGACTCTTTTAGGAAGCCATTGATGATTTTAGTTTTCTA
>NW_022109325.1:1314457-1316798 GCF_000313985.2 Echinops telfairi
GTTTTAAGCAGATTGTTAACATTGGACTCGTGTTCTGGAGTTATCACTTTCATTGCACTGAAGAGTAGAGACTGGTAGAAAGAACAGAATGGATAGTGGGTTACAGTTTGGAGATTATTCCAATAGATCAAAGGAATGTATAGCTAGAATGATTGCCATGAAATTAGATAAATGCAAGATTTATGATATTAGCAATATTTGGTGATGAATTAAATATAGAGAGTCAGGGAAAGGAGTTAGAGACTAAGTATGATACCATTTAATGAATTTCACTAGAAATTTTGAAGTTTGGAATGTCACCAGTTCACAAGTAAAAATAATAGAATTTGGAGTGACTATGAGTTATAGAAAAGCAGATATGGAATGAAAAGAAGTAATTATGAACCTATAGCTAATAGGAAAGGCTAGAGAGATGAGTATACATTGTAAAAGTAAATTTATAAGTATAAATTAATATTAAGAGTGTGTTCAAGTCTTATCATTTTTCATTTGCTCTCTTTTTGTGACAAATATTTCCATTTTCCTTCTCTGACAGGTTGATATCTCTAAAAGTTCTGAAGCTTGCAGGTTTTGTTAGGGCCCAAGATTTAGAAACCTGAACATTTAATCATCTAGTAAACAAAGTATCCTTCTAGTTGCTTTATTTTGCTGTACAAGAATTTGAACAGACTCAAACTACCAACAACAAAGCAAAGACAGGCCTTCATGAAAGGATGCAAAGAAGGAATAATGTAGAGTTCTTTATCCTTTCTCTTTTTCCAGAAAATCTAAGAAAATTGAATTTTTAGAGAGTCAGTAATCAACTTTATCAACAACTGATAAGGTGAGATCCTTAAATACAAAATTTGACCAGTTGATGTGCAGTAGTAAAATTGGACAGGGAAGAGTTAATAGCTAAGAACTCCTAATGTCCTGTTTCTGAAAAGATCAAGAATATAACTTGACCCAAAACCTGAGCCACTGGCACATCCACTCTAGCCACAGGCAAGAGTCTCCAACAGCCTTACTATCAGCAGAGACTATTGTAATCTTGATCACCCTACAGACACTACCTGAATTTGTTCTGGGTGCAAGTAGCCTCTTCTTGTTCCCCGACTTAAATTTCTTCCCTGGATTTTTTAATGTTGATGAGGGTCTTGTCCTTCCTACATATTATTTGTATTTCTGTCTTTATACTCTTATGATTTTATCCTTACCGCTTTAGTGTGACTTTGTCTTTTATTGTTTTCTGTTGGGTCTCCCAGCTGTGAATTACAGGAGGAATGGATACATAATGATAATAACTGATATAATGGGATATAGGGAAAACATTGGTGGGGGGTGGGTGATAGGGAGGGAAAAGGGATTAAGGGAATAAATAATGATGGTAGGAAGAGCACAAGAATGGATTGCGATTGCACAACTCATTTTAAAGCTGATTTCACCAATGGGAGGTGGGGAGATGCTCTAAAATTGATGTGGTGATGATTATACAATCTCTTTGATATGACTGAACAAATGAACTATTGAATTGTATTTTATGTAAATTATGTGTCAATAAAATTGTTGGGAAAGTATATTAACGAGTGAAAATTTGATTTCAAAAGTTATTCATAAGTCTTAGTTACTAATAACAAATGCGCACAAAATAAATTTTTGTGTTGGTATTGATAATTAAATTTCACAAGTAATGAGATTAAGAAATGAATTCTTCTTTATTCCAGTCATAAGAAAGCTTGACCAGAAAAGATCATTAAGCTTCCTGGCCAATTGTTGTTGGGATATTGGAACAGATCTCGTATATACCACTTCCATTTAACAGTGGAGTGTTGCTGCGCACATCCAACTTTATGAACTCTGGGTCAGATAATAACCAGTTCATGATGGGCAGCTCAGGCCTCATGGTGACTTGGTGGCCCATGGTGAGGCGTTCAGTCTCCACTAAGGCCCAGTAATAGGCAAGCAGCTGTTTTTCAAAGGGGGAGTAGTCTGCGGAAGATGGCAGGACTTTACTCCAAAATCCCAATGGTCTACAATGTGATTCACCAATAGGGGCCTGCCAAAGATGCCACACTGCATCTCTATCTACAACTGACACCTCTAGCACCATTGGGTCAGCTGGATCATATGGTCCCAGTGGCAAAGCAGCTGCACGGCAGCCTGAACCTGTCGCAGAGTCTTTTCTTGTCACTGTCATGTCCCTTGATAAATAATTCGAAGTTGAACAGCCAAATGAAGGGTATGTTGCCTTCAAAATCTGAAGAATCCCTGGTTCAAAGCACTGAAAAATTCTTGAAGATACATTAAGTAATGGATTTGGTTCATCATCCTGGGACTGCCAGTATGTTCTATTGTTAATGTA
>NW_022109325.1:1318455-1319843 GCF_000313985.2 Echinops telfairi
ATTATCTTTTGATTATCCTTTGGTCAGCCTTGGGACTTGAATCAGTCTGCAATATTGCCTACTGATAGTGGGAGCAATCAGCAGCCTCCCATCTTGTCCGATGACCTTAGATTCGTTCACCACTGCAGACAAGCAGCCTTCTATCAGACCTATGACACTTGAGTTTGTCAGTTCCTACAACTATGTGAGTGACGTGAAGCCTACAACCTGATACTTGCTTTGGGACTCTCCACTCTCTACAACTGTATGATCCACTTACTTGTGTTAAACCTCTATGTATATATTAATCTATAAGCATCACTAGTCTTGCTTCTTTAAAGAACCCAGCCAAAGACAAATACAAACACGATAAACAGAAATTTTAGTAAATCTTTTAGTTGCTGAAGGCATTACAGACCATAGACACTAGCACTCAATAACCAGGCAATCAAATCTACACCTAAATCAGTATTGAGATTTTAACAAATACCTGACATCTGGCTTTACAGAACTGTAATTTGAAGATGAACCTACAGGATCCTTTGAAGAATAATATGAAAATACCTGAGGTAGTTAGTTTATTGTGCCAGCCTGGCTGGCAAACACATGTGGGATTAATTGAAGGGCGGAGAGATAAATGGCTCGGCAAGCCTCGCCTTTCGTGTCTCTTGCTCTTTGATCATCGGACCAGTGTGCAGCTCCCTTGCTTGTTCTGTGCCTCAATTTGCAAGCTACAGTACCTGTGGGAGACCTAACCTGTGGACTGTGTTGCTGTAATATGAGGTTCCTTCAAGACCTGCTTAGCCACACCATTGGAATTTACATCTCTTGAGCTGGGGACTGACTGTTGGTGACCTGGCTGACTGTTGGTGACCTGCCTTGCTGTTTGCTGCCGGTGCCCAGATAATCTGACTCTCTCTGCAGAGGACTACCTGGCAGCCCTCAAGACTTGAAGGACTGCCAGTGTCTCACAACTGTCTAACACATTTGAATTGTACTGAGCCATTTGGACTGCTTTGTAATTTATTTGTTTATTTCTTGTGTTATATCTATCTGCATAACATAATTTAACTGTTTATTTCTTGCATTATATATCTATCTATATAAATATATGTCTATATATCTATATCTATATAATTATCAGCAATCTGGTTTTATCTCTCTAGAGAACCCTTTCTAACACACTTTGGTACCAGGAGTGCTTCTAGAGAAATAAAATCATAAATATGGGCTTTTTAAATTGGCTCTCCAGCCTGATTAGTCTTAACACTAGAAATGCTACTTCAATACCCCAAAGCATGGATAAGTCTGCTATCTTACTAATCCATGGTGTGAAATAGCAAAGATAATACCTACAATGGCACCACCAATAGATGAAGTGCTGGTTAAAGGAGAGACTCTGAGTGATC
>NW_022109325.1:1320420-1322271 GCF_000313985.2 Echinops telfairi
CACCCAGGAAACACCATTATTTCCGCTAGACCTGTCACTAAAATTAAGTCTCAGAAAGCTCCTAAAGGTGAGGTTGAGATGATTACCCAAGAGGAAGCATGTTATACTCATAAAGATCTGCTTGAGTTTTCAAATACATACAAGCAAAAGCCTGGGGAATATCCCTGGGAATGGTTATATATTAAGGGCGTGGGATACTGGTGCATGAAATGTAATATTAGACTGGTCAGAGTTTCTGGATATGGGACCCCTAAGCACAGACTCTTCTTTCAATGTCCAAGTCAAAATAATATTCATATTAAATAACTATTTGTGAAAATTAATGTCCCAACACTATGGTGCCAATGCATGCAGAATAAAATGCCAGATAATCAGTGGAGTTCTGTTGCCATGTTAAATGATCAGGAAATCATTAGAGTGTTAAACTTTGCAAAGGTCCTATGCAAACATTAGGAAATAGTCTACATTCAGATAGTATGTAACCTGAAATAATGTTAAATAGGCAAATGGAAATATTCCATTTAAATAAACATAAGAATAAGAAATACCATGTATGCTTCCATGTATGGTATTTAAAGAATTTGTCAAAATCACTGACAAATCCAACATAACAAAGATATTTTTAAATAGCTGGCTGATCATCTTGATTCCCTGCAATCTTCCTGTAGGATCCCTGGTGGCATAATACTTACATGTTGGGATGTGATCCGGTCGGCAGCTGCTTGGGAGAAAGACTGGGCTTTCTACTCCTGTTAACCATTAACGTCTCAGAAACCAACAGAGGATGTCTATTAGTCAGAATTTATTCGACAGCAGTGAGTTTGATTTTGAGTTAATCTTCCTGTATTCTTCAAAGAAGCAAAGACTGTCCTGTTAGGATACCCCAAATTATCTCCATAACCTTCTGAGCTGAGCTCTCTGCCTTGAAATTAACAGGCCTACCAGATTGACTGAAAAGCCAATGTTTTGATTGGACTGTGCTCTTTGAATTATATTGGTTAATTCAAGGCATGACCCTGGTTTCATTCCATAACATTTTTATTACCATTAGTATTACTTAAAGACTGGTGGAAGACCAGCTTATTGAACTAAGTTACCTTTGTGAAGGGCTTTTGACACGCATTGAATGAAAAGCTTGCTGAGGACAAGAAGTTCACTTAGGTGTGGAAAATCTGAACTGTGTAGTATCCAAGTTCAAAAGCTATCCCATCAATGAAAATGCTGTGATCTTCCTCCAGTTCCTTTATGACTTCACCTACCATATCTTTATTTACTAAGGTTAATGATCTTCCCACTTTTGGCTCATCGTTGAAATTTACTCACTCTTTTAAAAAAAATCTTGATCCATCATAAAGAACTTGTTGAATGTGGAGCTGCCTTCTCATAAACTTGTTAAGTTTCAATGATTTGGAAAGATGTTCACTTGAGCTTTTAAAAAATGTTGATATTAGCCCTGGTTTTTAAATCTTTCTCCTTACCCACAGCCCCTCTACCCCCATGGCAGAGAAGTTATCCATTTTATTTTATTTTTAATTATTGCTCAAAGAACCCCAAGAAGAGTAAGATAAATGTCTCCCTGAGAGAACTTGCCTGCAGCCATGCACTGATCAAATAGACTGGTCTAAACATATTTGACTTAGAAAAGGCCAACACATGTATGAACTGGAATTTTAATAGCAAGTTTTTACTTATTCATAGATAATACATTATGAGGATGATTCTATGCAGAAGAGTCTAAATCATACAAATTTTCATTTATTTATTTTAAAATTATTTTATTGGGGGCTTGTACAATTCTTATCATAATCCATACATACATCCATTGTGTCAAGCATATATGCACATTTGTTG
>NW_022109325.1:1324154-1332040 GCF_000313985.2 Echinops telfairi
GGGGATGTCGTCCTCCAGGCCTGGTGGGTCAGGATGTGCTCCACTCTCTCTTCCTCCCCCTAAGTGCTCCCATTTACTCTGTTCAGATATGCCCCTCTGCCCTAGCTGCAGCTTCATTGCCATCCTCTCAAGTAGATTCTTCTGGGGGGGAGGGGCAGTTGTCCATGTAGCTGGCATGGGGGCCAAGCCCTCAGGCCCCTCCACTGGCTCCCCACTCCTTGCCAACAAGCTGCATTCCTCTTGCACTGGCTTTAAATGTGGTCCCTCATTCCCTGTGGAGACACAAACAATACCCTTCCCTTGGGTGGTCAGTGCCCTATGCCCCTGTCACATATCCTTTTTTTCCCCTTTCCCCTT
This sequence comes from Echinops telfairi, assembly GCF_000313985.2. NCBI lineage: Eukaryota > Metazoa > Chordata > Mammalia > Afrosoricida > Tenrecidae > Echinops > Echinops telfairi. Next base: position 1,324,512 of record NW_022109325.1, read on the forward strand.
TCCCCTTTCCTCACCCCCACCTCCTTTGTGGTTGGCTATCCTATGTACCCCTGGATTTGGTCTGGCACCTGCCATGCTACCTGGACCTTACCCCTAGAGTTAAATCATACAAATTCTATCATATAACATCATTGAAATTGGCTTACAGAGGGGCTTATAGTAAGCACATGCCCGGTGGCATTAAAAGCTGATAAATATCTTTTCAATTGGATGAAAGCTTGTATTTTCTCTATTAGTGGATATTAGTAGTTAGGGTTGAAATGATCATTTGTCAAGTAATACATGCAAGACAAAATTTTGCATAATTATGCAAACTATAAGCATCAAAGTTTAAATTATGAAAGCAAAGAGTATAAAAAGTCTTCCATTTGAAAGTCAAGGATACTTTCCTGAAGATATCAATTGTATTTAAGATTAAATTACACTGAAATTTTTACTTTCTACATTTTTTGTTTTGTTTTTGCTTTGAGTGTCTTCAAATGTCTTGTAGTTATATTTATTTCTAAAGATTTTCATTCTGGCATGTGATAGATAGGTTTATTGTGCCAGCCTGGCCAATAAGAATATGTGGGATTAATCAGGTTGCAGTTTGATTGGAGGGCAGAGAGATACATGACTGCATGGCCAGCCACCCCCTCTTGCTCTCTGGTGATTGGACCAGTGTGAGGCTGTTTTACCTAGTTCTCTGCCTCAACCTGTTGCTAGAACTTAAGGCTCCTTTGAAACCTGCTTCGCCATGCTGCTAGAGCTTGAGGATGATGGATCCTGTCACCTTCCATTGCTTGAGTTTGATATCCTATCCAGGCCTACTTTGCTAAGCTCCTGAGCTGCTTACTACCACTGACTACTGTTGGTGGTCCACCCTGCTGTTTGCTTCCTGTGGGTGGACCCTGTCTGCATTGCCCCTGGGAAGACTCAGCTGTCAGCTTCCTTGACCTTGGACCAGGCAGCTCTCTTGAGTTGAAGGACTTCCAGTATATTAACTGTTCCACCAAAGTGAGTTGAACAGAGCCTTCTGTACTGCTGTGTGGACTAATTAGCTATATATATATAATTATTTTAGCTATAGGTATTTTATACATAGTTAAAAGGAAGTAACTTTGTAGACATAAGGAGACACAGAGAAATATACTACCTTGGGATTAAGAAAAGTATATTATTAAGAGGATTTACAGTCAATTTATTGCAGAGACATGTTTAAACATGTGTTAGTTGGAGTAAACCCATGCATGTATACTTTGGGACCCAGGTAGCAATGTTTTTTACTTACCTTTGTTTTCCTGCTGCAATCTTTTTTTAAAAAATAAGCCCTATTTAGTTTTCCTACTGCCCTTCTTTCCTATGAGATCCCTTACCTATTATTATAATTCCATTATCATTAGTGATGCCCCTAATTTCCTTGGTTCTCATTTCCTGATTTATTCCTTCAGGGCAAAACACTAGTGCTAGATAGAATTCTAATAGCTTCCCTGAATCCTCATATGAGCCATTACTCTCACTTAAAAAAAAAAGATTCTTAGTCTTAAATGAGCACTACAAACAGCCTTTAACTACTATTAACATTCTAAGTGAGCTTTCTTGCTTGCTTGCTTAGATGGTCATACAAATTTAATTTTCACCTTTCTTTCAGACTACTTGTGGACCAGGTAAATGCAGAATGGGAAATGCCCAGAACCCTGCCCCCAAAACTTAGCAGATCCTTCCCTTGGCTCTCATGATTATTTCCTGCTGTTAGCATACACCTACGTCTTATCCAAGAGTTTCCCTCAATAGAAGAAAACTACTAATCCAAACATATTCTTCCCCTTGGAAGTAACCCTCTTCAAATGACCAACAATGTGAAAATTCCAGGCACAATTTAGGACAATTCTGAAGGAATTTATTGACTCCAGAACTCCCTATAGGAATTTAGGAGGCCTAATTTGGAGCTTAATCTCAGTTGTCTCATCTTCCTTTGCTCAATCCTTCTTCTTTCTCTCCCTTCAAAAGCTGTGATCATCACTCTATAAAATTCACGTACAACTCCACCAGTCTTCAACTATGTTTCCCAGGGAGCCTAATCAAACAAATTTATGCCATTTATCAGGGGTCCATAGAGCAAAATCAAATGGAATTTTGGAGTTGGATCACCTCTGGGTCAATTAGCATTAAGATCCCATAAGTTATATAAAGGGGTTTGGAAAGTTCCTTTCCTTGTTAAATTTTTTTCTTTTGCTGAAAAGGCTAGAATATTAATGCAAAGAATTACATTGCCAAGTGCAGCATCTGAAGCATTAAAAGGGCATTGTTGTTCTTTCTTGATTGATAGTATTTTTTGTTATTAGGTGTGGTTCAGTTGATTTCCAACTCAAGTTGACTCAATGTGACAAAGTAAAATTGTCACAAAACGTTTTATAAGCTGTATTCTTAAAGCACACCAGATATACCAGAATACCAGAAATATGCTGACTTGTGTTTCATTGATTATGTGAAGTCATTCAACTGTGTGGACCATAATAAACCTTAAAAAGAATGGAAATTCTAGAACACTTCATTATACTCATGAGGAACTTGTACACGGATCAAGCAGCAGTTGTGCTAACAGAATAAGGGAATGCATCATAGTTTAAAATCAGGAAAGGTCTGGCCATGGTTGTATCTTCTCATCAAACTTGTTCAATCTATGTGCTGAGCAAATCATCAGTGAAACTTGATTATAATAAGAAGAATGTGGTATCAGGATTGGAGGAAGGCTTATTAATAACCTTAAATATGCAGATGAGACAAATTTGCTTGTTGAAAGTGAAGAGGACTTGCACTTCGTGATGAAGATCAAAGATTATAGCCTTCAGTATGGATTGAAACTCAATGTAAGGAAGACTCAAGTGCTCACAACCAGATCTACAGGTGACATCATGATAAATGGAGAAAAGTTTGAAGGTTTCAAGGATTTTACTTTGTCAAGGATCTTGTTTTGAGGAGTAAGGTGCACCTGACCCATTGCCTCACATGCATGAGAATGTTGGACATTAAATAAGGAAGATGAAAGAAGAACTGATGCATTTGAACTGTGGTGCTTGAGAAGAATTTTTAAAGTACCATGGACTCTTCAAAGGACAAAGCCATCTCTGTTGGAAGAAGTAAGACTAGATTGCTCCTTAGAGGCAAGGATAGCAAGACTTCATCTTACATATTTTGGACATCATGCTGGGTAAAGTGGAAGGGTGATGAAGGAGAGGAAGGCCCTCAAGGAGATGAATTGACACAATGGGTGCACCAATGTGCTCAGGCATGGGATCAATTGTGGGGATGGCATAGGACCATGCAGCCTGTCCCCCCCCCCCCCCCCCCCCCGTGGTGCATAGGGACATATGGGTTAGAGTTGACTCAAAGACACATAACAGCAACAGGATTCTTAATGTAATCTGCAAGCAGATTATAATCCATAGTAACCTTATAGGCCTATGTGAGCTTTTGATACTATACGTTTTTAAGAAAGTAGAAATCCTCATCTTTCTTCCATGGAATAGCTGGAGGTTTTGAACTGCTGACTTTCTAGTTAGAAGCCCAAAGCATAACTCACTAGCCATCAGCACTTTTCCAGAGAAAGCCACGTCTTGATAATATGCCCAAAGTACATGAGATAATGAGGGGGTATCCAAAAACACCAGGAATTTGTTTAGCTATGTCTTTAATTAATTAATTTATTTTACAAAACAACCATATCGTTTTCAAAGTACTCTCCATTACACTTAATACATTTGTTAAACCTGCAATTTCATTCTTGGAAATATTTTTCAAACTCATCTGTTTGGATGGTTGGTATCACCTCCTTGTTTTTTCTCCTCACTTCTACATCATCAAATTGCTGTCCTTTCATGTACCTCTTCATTTGTGGAAACAAAAAGAAGTCACACAGAATGAGGTCAAGTGAGTAAAATGAGCGGGGCAAGAAAGTCATTGTTTTTTGTTGCACACACTATTGCACAATCTAAATACATTGCAGAACTATTACAGAACTTCTAAAAAGAAAGCTTGATTAACAGTGACCTGGTGGAACAAACTCCAAATGCAATTAGAGTTGACATTTTCGTCCATTTGGAAAGTTGACGGACATACAGAACGAGGTTTGTGATAGACATTTCAACATTTTTGAAATGAGAAAACCACTCATACACTTCACTTTTCTCATTGTACTGTCTTTGGAAAATGTGTTCAACAGCACAACAGTTTCTGTGGCATTTTTTCCAGGCAGGAAACAAAATTTCACAGCCACACGCCATTCTCTTAAATCAGCTGTCAATAAAAATGATGTTTGAGCAAAACTGCTTTTATGAAAAAAGTCACTGTGACCCAAGAGAACCTTCCAAGGTGATGCCACTGGGTGCACTAATTCAGAGGGAATTTCTTGATGGTCGCCAAGTGAGCGGTAAAAATACGTACCAAAAAACCCCACTTTGCCTAACACAATTCCATTTTGGGGGCTACCCCCTTGTATGCCTACTGCCCTTCCTCCTAAGGGTAGTTGTAGTTCTACTTTTTTTCCATAACAATTAGGTCATTTTTCTGGAAGCTGGTGGAATATTTTGGCATTATCGGCTCTTGAATTATAAATGAACTACAAAGACTGAAAATAAAATAGAAAATATTATCACCAATTTAGTGTTTAAGTGCCTCTTTTTCAATGTTCTATACAGGTTTTTATGAAGCTGCTAATCCCATCAAATGATATAAAGTATGATCATTCAATTAAAGTATGAATAAGTTACAAAGCTTGTATCGGTAGATTGATAAAGATTACAGAGATTGAATCACCACCCATTACATCTTGACATGTGACAACATCAACATCACAAACAGGGGTATAAATCTGGATTTATTAGATCCTTAGAGGACAATGATCCAATTCAGGAAAAAATTACTACAAATGGGAAACTGGGTAGCACCTAAGGAAGTGATGCCAAAAAAAATGATCACATATTTGGCACAGAGCTCTCATTCCCTCACAAGAATATTGAAAACTACCAAAAACGCTCAGAACAAACTGAGGACTCTGGATAACTAATAGAAACAACAACAACAAAATGGTGATCAAGAAAGAAATTAATTCATATGGATGAAGATTGAAACATATACTAAGTGACATAAGCCAAACATAAAAGTTATTTTTAATACACAGTATAAGGAAAATGTTTTATGAAATTTCTAGGCTCAGTAAATCCATTAAGACAAAAATACTCTCATTCAATATTTCTTCTAACCCCTGTTAACATCTATAGCCACTGGTCTTATTTTGTCTTAATGGATTTCACACAATGAACTATATGTTTTCCTGTATTCATATTATACTTCTGTAAGAGGTTATACATTGTCATGTACTGGAATCCTACTCAGCAATCATAAGAAATGAAATATAGGAGACTTCTTGGAAGATGGCACTCAGGTAGAATCACCAGCCTAGTGCTCCTGTTGTTAGATCAGAAAATTAGGAGATAAGAAGGCAATATTGGGAGGCTGTGGGATAGAATTAGAATCCCAGTGTCCTAGGGTTTGTGGTTCTGACTTCCTCTCATGGCTTTTGCCCATAGAGAGATTCAAGTGTTCACTTTGGTGCTCTAATTTCATCATGCCTGCCTGCAGGCTTTCAACATCTTTTGCCAAGAGCAGTAGGACAGTGTCCAATTCCCCTTTCTGTATCCAAGATCTGACACCCACCAGCATGCTATAATTTTGCCAGACTGCTGTCCAACTATGGATCATAATCTCAGGTCTGCAAAGAGCCTTCGAAAACCAGCCAAAAGAGCTCACTGCAGTGCTCCCCTCTCTGCTTGTACATTCTCAGGGTTTTCACCTCCCCTCCAAAGAACAGAGGGACAGCACCATCCACCCCTTTCCCCCTTCTCCCCATCTTCACAAGTGTCCCACCAGCATGGTGTAACAAAAGATAATTAAACACAAATTTACTACAAACAGAGCAGCTGGATTATTTACCCATGGTAGATCACAGATTCTCAGAGCACAACCTATGGAGCCACATGGGAGTGAGCCATTAGGGCAGCTGGGAGAACACAGAACCAGTCAGCCCCAAACCCACTTGGCCAATCTAATCTCCCTTTCCTGAGGGACAGGAAGGCACAGCCCCCATAACAGGACACCCTACAGGGCCCTAAAGAAAACCCAAAATAACAAAAAACATGGTCATTCTAAGGCTGTTTTCCTTTTCATAAACTTGAATCTAACAGGTTTTACCAAGTTAAGTTTGACATAGAGTCTTTGAAAGACTGTTCAAAGGCCACACAACAGTAAGTCAGCAAAACAAGACTTCCACATAAGACACTAGCCTCCTGAGTAAAAGATTGCTATACTCCATATCCCTAGGCTAGTTATGTAGGCAACAAGGATAGAACCCCATCTCCCTACCCCTACTAGGCCACCCCTACCTTTCAAAAAGAGCAAACCCCATCTTCTCTGACTGAATTCACCAGAGGTACATTCTCTCAAGGTATAAATCAAAAATCACAAGAATACTGCTTTTGCAACCATACCAAACACCAAATAATCCCACTAACCAGAATCTCACTTCTCTGACACTCTGCGAGACCACAAGGTAGTAAAACATCATACCTTCAAACAATATCCATACATAATAAGCAGGGTCAGCAAGGGATCCTGGTGAATTCAATATAATCCTCCTTTACTGCATGCACGATAACCTTGGGACCCTGCTCCCTTCATCTCAGCAACACACAACCTCCTTTAACTTACCAAGTAAAATTGCAACTTTCTAAGGAGAGAGAACCAGCCTCCAGAGAGGCAGAGATGCAACTCAGACTCACAGGGTAGCTGCCTCCAGAGAGTGGTAAGTTCTATTCTCATTAGCTTCTGGGAAAGAAAACACAGAGCTCTTTTCCATGCCACACCAATTGGGACTCATCACACCAGGGTTCCTCAGTGACCTTCCCTACCCTTGGAAAGGTATCCACAAACACATGGACCCTACCCAGACCACCTCTAGTCAGAAGCCACTTCTCCTTTGGGAACCCATAATAATAGCCTTTATCTACCTTGGAATTGAATGTAAGGAAGGAGAACCAAGAGTTGTACAGCAACCTACTATAGAGGTGCCTTCTGCTATACATGCAAATAGTTGAAGGTCTATACTCTCTGTTTCACAATTTACAGAGACGCTGGTAGATTTAATATACCCATCATGCATGCCAAACACCACAACCTCTAGAGCACTGATTCTCAAACTTCCTAATGCCATGACCCTTTAATACAGTGCCTGATGTTGTGGTGACCCCCAACCATAAAATGATTTTAATTGCTACTTCATAACTGTAATTTTGCTACTGTTATGAATTATAATGTAAATATCTGCTATGCAGGATGTATTTTCATTGTTACAAATTGAACATAATTAAAGCATGGTGATTAATAACAAAACAATATGTAATTATATATTCTGAAATATTTATTTCTAATTACAAATAAATGAAATTTTGTCTTGAAGCATGGTACAACATGGATAAGTCTTATAAAACAACAGT
>NW_022109325.1:1336471-1337764 GCF_000313985.2 Echinops telfairi
CCAAGCAAGAAAAACTTGTGTTTTCCAGTCTAGCCTGTTGGGGCACCATGCCCTTGGACAGTGTCATTAGTTAAGGAAATTGCCCTCAATTTTGTACCAAATTCATTTCTGATCATAACTCAAACAATGTCTTTGGCCTCTGGCAACAGTAAATCCTCAGCAATGGTGTTTCCGATGTTCTTAGGAGACCCCTGTAAAATGATCGTTTGATCCCCAAAGGGGTCTTAACCCACAGGTTGGGAACCACTGCTCTAGAGCTTGCATCCTATACCTCAACAATACCTATTCTCCACTAACTTACCAACTGAATACAAATCCCCCATAAACCTCTGCGGCCAGTCCACCTGTGTATGATGAGCCTGCCCAATGCCATCCTTGCTGTTCATGACAGACCTGGCATTGCTGCTAGTAAATGGAACCTGTGATTTGTCTGCACCAAGGTCCCCTGAGTAGCTCCCTCCTCCCACGATACCACAGAGCCTGTGACTGCCAGCCTACACTACATGCGATTGGCCTGCCCAGAACCAACTTTGCTGCCTGAAATTACCCTGCCTGAGAAAGCCACCTGTTTTTTCCCTCCAAATAGATAAATCTGGGTGTCTAGGGAGGCAGTCAAACCCAGTGAGATAGAGACGCAGTTGGAACTGGCAACACAGCTGTCTCCGTTCTTAGACCCCACAATGCTAGGAACACCATCAGTTGTCACACTGGCTAGTTTAGCCCAGTCCTGCTCCAAACCATTCACAATTTGGCAAACCTTTTCATAGATATCCTCTCCTGTAGTTGTTCCTTTGATGCTTTTCCATACATCAAGCTCTTCTGTGACTTAAAAATAGTCATTTGTCCCACGAATAAAAATGAGAAGTTGTGCAGAATCATGAACAGCATTACTTTCGTCGAGTGCCAAGGAAAAATAGGAACATTTTTTTGCGGAGTTTTGCAAATGCTGATGCAAATTGTCTCCCATTTCTTCACCCCTTCGTGTAATTGTAGGTCCTGAAAGAGTCACTGTACTAAATAAATCGGCCTTCTCTGGACACATCTCTGGCAACAGTAAAAAGGCATTCCTTAACAAATTCTCCCTCCACGAATGGTCTGCCAGGGCACGATATTAGCTTGTCAACTTGAAAATTGCTTGCAGTGATGAAATATTTAGCTGCTCCTGCTTCACAAAAGTATTTTGCTGAGTTGTCAGTGTATTTTATCTTTTCTCACTTCTCTGACCAAACAATCATATTTATCTTTATGTTGAGTTTGATAGTGTCGACACAAATTGTATTCTTTGAACACAGA
>NW_022109325.1:1337973-1340501 GCF_000313985.2 Echinops telfairi
GCTACAAAAACAATATACCAGCAATAACTGCCCACACAGAGACATATAGACTGCACTGCCCATTAATGCAGTCTGATCAGTGCCCACAATGCAGTCTGATCAGTGTCCATCAATGCAGCCTTGCCAGTCCACATCATTTCAGCCCCACCAGTGCCCATATTGGTGGAACTCCGCTTTTACCTCAGGCTCACACTGGTGTGGTGCGGGAACTGGCACAATTACAGAGCCGGTTCCTCCACAACCTTTCCAGTTCACACTACCCTGTGCAACCTGGACTGTGATCTGTGAACTCGCACAGGAATCTAATCACATGGGTAAGAAGACCCATTCAATCAGATTCTACTGCAGGAAAAAAGAAGGCATGTATGCCTTATTTCTTCCGAATCTAATGCTAGTTCAGCCATACAAGCATATGGCTGAACTCACACTTCTCAGAGATTGCAACAGTGTGAACCGGAGCTTACACAACACACAACATGCAATATCATACACAACTGAAAAGCAATCATAATATAAATACACTTACTGTCAATTAAATTGGGTTTCCTACTTCTTGGCTGTCTACAGAGTCGGATTAAGTTCCCATGAGACCCTAGGCATACTAGTTTGGAGCCCCCATGTGATAACACTGAGGACTGACAATTTGCATTAACACTGACCGCTGACCATTTGCTTAACACTGAGCACTTACAATTACCATTACCATTGAGCACTATTTGCATTACCTCTGAGTGCTATTTGCGTTACACTGTGAAGCAACCACTCTAGAAACCACCCCCAACCAACTAACCAATCTTAAAAAAAAAGACCTCCTAACTTCAGAATAAAAGCCCCCCCACCCTTAACCGCAAAAAAGGCCCTACTAACTGCAAAATTAAACAAAAATAAACCTCCTAACTTCAGAAAAAAAAAATCCTAACTTGTTCTTACCTCGGTCCTCAGGCAGCATCAGGCTCTACATAGGCAAACTTGGGACTCGTCCAATCACACCTGTGACTGAGAGGAGGAGTCCAGAGACAGAGAGAAGGAGGGGAGTCAGAGAGTGCAGCGCACATTCCACACATGCGCACTGCAGGCCCCAGGATGAGTCAGCTGCTAAGCAGGACAGGTAGCAGCAGCAAAAACACCTGACAGGCCAGATAAATGTCCTCAGCGGGCTGCATGTGGCCCGCGGTCCGTAATTTGAGGACCCCTGATATAAGGTATATGTACAGGGAAAGAAGAAGTGAAATCATCATTATTTGTAGATGATATGAATATATATATATATATTCATATCCCCAAAGATTCCAAAATAGGAGTGTTGGAAGCGATAGAGGAACATGATAGGGTGGCAGGATACAAGAGCAAAAAAAACCAGAAGTCAATTGGATTGCTATATACTACTGATGGGATTACAGAAAAAGAGACCTAGAAGGCAGTACTCTTCTCAATAGCTAAGCATAAATTGAAATATCTAGGGATATACCTAGCAAACAAACAAAAAACCCCAAAAGATCTGTACAAGGAAAACTATAGAATATTTTGACGAGAAACCAAAAAGGACCATCACAAATGGAAAATGTATTCCAGGTTCGTGGATTGGAAGACTCAATATTATAAAAATAACAGCCCTACCTAATGCACTATATAGGTTCGATTTAATCCTAGATACAAATACCAGCATTATTTTTCAACAAAATGAAAACTGACTACCAACTTCATATGAAAAGGGAAGAATCCCAGAATTGGCAAAAAATTCCTCAAGAAGAATAATAAAATGGGAAGCATTTCATTCCATGGGTTAAAACTTATACAGCTACGGTTATCAAAACAGCATAGCACTGGTATAATAATAATCAGACCAATGGATCAGGACAGAAAATCCAGAAATATAAACAGAAGAATAATATAGAATAATATCTTTGATAAGGGCCAAAAAAATATCAAATGGGAAGCAGATGCCCTTCTTTAACAAATGGTGCTTTAAAAAGTGGATATCAATCTGCAGACGAATGAAACAAAACCCTTACATCACCCCATACACAAGGACAAATTCAAGGTTGATCATCAACCTCAAGATAAAACACAAAACTATCAGGATCATCAATGAAAAAATTGGACCAAGTTGAGAATCTTAGCACAGGGAATACATGGGCTATCAGAAATAAGGGAGGATATACACTTGGGAAGATAAAATAGATGAGTGGGATATACACTAAAGATAAAATACTTGTGTATATTGAAAGATTTCAAGAGAGTAATAAGAGGACCCACAACCTGGGAAAAGATATTTAGTAATGACATATCAGACAAAGGTCTTATTATTAAAATCTACAGAACCCTGAAATCTTACAACAAGAAAAACTGAATAGTCCACTGAGAAGGTGAGCAAAAGACTTGAACAGAATAGTCACAAAGGAGGAAACCTGAATGGTCAATAAATATATGAGGAAACATTCCCAATCATTACTCATCCGGGAAATGGAAATCAAAACAACTGTGAGATAACACCTAACACCCACAGGATAACCCAATTAAAAAAAAAA